>NC_140287.1:1214766-1245762 GCF_964030765.1 Micromesistius poutassou
AGTCAGACTTATTGCGCCACATTAACACATTTTCCCTGTAGATGAACCTCAATCTTATAACTAAAGCATTAACAGAAATGTTTCTGGAGATTAAAATTAAGTTCTAAATTATAAAAATGTATTTTATACTGATATTATGTTAGATATGAAAATCTCAACAATTCATATTTCTTTTCTACACATAACCACCAAATAACCACAACACACAAATAGACCATATAAAAATTTATTTAAATAATGTCGGGGTTCTCCTCCGCCTCTGCCTCCGCCTCCGCCTCTGCCTCCTTTAATTGATCTGCACACAAACAAAATAGATATTCTCAATTGTGACAGTAAAGGATTTATTCAATCTAATGTCTTGTTCCAAAAAATTCATAGACACATTAAAACATAACAAACGTACCATCCTTCAGGAGTTGGATTTCAATCTCCAGCATCTGCACCTTTTCCAATAATAATTTAATTTGAGACCGCATGGCCTCGCCCTGGTGCTGTAATGTTTTGACCTGCTGGTCCGCACAGCGCTTTTGGCGTGCTGTGCGGACCATGTTTTCTAGGGCGAGGCCATGCGATCCCAGGATGGCATTGTAGGCCGCCTCTCTTCCTACGTTAGGATCCAGCACTGCATACTATGAACAAACAAAGCAAATATTAATAATTATACATAGGCCTAGACAAGTTAATAGAACTGTTTATCAACCACACTGAATAAAGTGTTTAATAACCCAACTCTTTCCTTTTTACCTACAATCATATTTTTACACCAATGTTTACCCAAATACAAATTAAAGCAGATAAATCAATAAAACTGTATTATGCTGTTGAGAACAACTGCAAATGAACAATATAGTTTAAACACTCATAATAATAAAACCCTATAAAACTTTTTTTTCCCCATTAATACACAGGATCAGATGTTATAATCCCTTGTGCCAAAAGCCGAGGAAAACACACATTCAGAAGCCCCTGTCCAAACCAACCTTATAACCACGCTGACTACTAAGCTACCAACCAAAGGTGAAAAACACGAGACAACTAGCCCAACTAACACAATCCACACGCTATTTCTATGCAGTTTCACACGTATGAATAATCTTTGACATCATAATATTTAACATGCAAGTGTAGTGGTGCCTGGTTGCTGCGGGGGAAGATCAGCTTTGCGCCGGGTGCAAACTAGCAACGACACATGCGTCGGTGTAGAAAGTCAATTGCGCCGGGCAAGATAGGGCCCTTCTTCTGTTTGGCGCACATGGCTAATTTGCATACGCGCACAGAACTGTCGGAATGGGAACATGTCGGACTGACAGCATTCGCGATTACGGGCTGGCAGAGTTACATTTTTAAAAAAAAAACACGTTCAAGTAAAAATAAATAAGAAAAGCGGAATCAATTTGTGGCGCTCGTTGGCCTATGTGTGGGTTATCAAGTGGGCACCTTCTTTCACATATTTAGGCCCACGACACCTCCTGAAGGCTTAACAATGAAACCAGCGTCCTGGATTCACACCCCTTCAATGCTGACACCACATTGCCACATTTAATGCATCTAAACACTCTTCCCTGCATCGTACTCCTAGCCCTACCTCTAACCCTAACCCTGACCAACCGAACACGTTAGCACATTAGCACACGTTAGCACAGCTGGCTTACCTTAGCTTGCACCCCAGGTAGTATGTTTTATCCCTACCCACAGCCATACACTTGCTCGTTCTGCTCCACGGACATGTTACTAACCGCCTGCCTCAGACTTAGTCCACAAATAGGCCTACCTAGTTCAGTCAGCGAGCTAATAGCAGAACTAGCCACGAACCCCCGCGCACGTGTTTCAATAGGCCTCAGTTGCGTACGCCGGTCTCGCTGTGCTGCCTCTCCAGCCATCTCAGCATACTTTTCTTTCTTAAGCTCATTGTCTACTTAAACTTTAATACTTACTGCGGACAACTGGAGCTCCTTATTTATGTCCGCGATTTCCCCGGACAGCGTGGGGAACTTCGATGGGGAGTTGTATTTCGCCATTTTCTGTAAAACATAAAACCGTAAATAAGTTCACCCACCAATGCATACTATCAACAACATTAAATACAGAGGAGAAAAGGTGACTTTCTCACACAAACATAAAGACAAATCATGGAAAACACAAATGCGTCTTACTGGTGTAGTAACGGAAGAAAGTTGTGAGTCTTTACCTGGTGTTCTGCGAGAAGTGCGTGGTCAAATCTCGCGGTACTTGGCGAATCCACATTTCGGTTACAACCATTGGCTGCCTAGACGCTAGAAATGCATATATACTGACTAGATATCATAGATGTGTATATATACGACTAGATATCATAGATGTATATATACTGACTAGATATCATAGATGTATATATACTGACTAGATATCGCATTCGGCTTCTAAACATGTGTCAACAATGCCGCCATCTTGGGGCGGCGTAACCACCCACCTGAATGAATGAACGTCGATGGGACAGACATTCATTCATTCAGGTGGGTGGTTAGGCCGCCCCAAGATGGCGGTGGCATTGAAGTATTATGTTCCACTGACGCTAGAGTTTAGTTTAGTATTTTTTATTATTATTGTGTCATGCATCAGCATGCCCAGCCCACAATGGCTTACAAGACACTATTATAAAACAGACAGACCAAAAACCAAAATTAGATGCTAAACAATACTAAGATTAACGATATAAACCATCCTGACTACAAATGCGGCCACCGTCTCAGAGCGGAAGTACTACGAGTCGCGGAGCAGCATACACAAGATGGCGGAGAAACGCGAACACAAGAGCTTGTTGACAGTGTTGTGATTGGCTTATTTGAATCCCTGTGTCGTGGTTGGCTGATGTTGTGCTGCGATTGGCTGTTGTGATTCAAATGTGTGTGACGCCAGGTAGGCTATAAAAGGATTGTCCGAACGGCAGTTGTCGCCTTCTTTGAGACTCAGAGCTTCGGAGCTGTGTTTTATTGCAAGGTTTAGAGCGATTGTGCGAAATATTTCTACACAGAGATATTTCAATCGAGAGAGTGTGCTTGATAGTTTAATACCTTTTCAGGTATTACTATCACTACTATCAGTACTACTAGTAGTATTCTATCTATCTATCTATCTATCTATCTATCTATCTATCTATCTATCTATCTATCTATCTATCTATCTATCTATCTATCTATCTATCTATCTATCTATCTATCTATCTATCTATCTATCTATCTATCTATCTATCTATCTATCTATCTATCTGGACGCGTGATCCTCCTTGGGACAGTGAGTTTATTTCTCATACTTCATTTATCATTCCATTTAAACGTGTGGTAGTAAAGATGCAAGTATGTTTCATTACAGGTTTCATTCGCTTTTTCTAATCTTATTCTGTTTATATGTCTTTAGATGCCTCGTGGCAAGTCGTACCGTCTCTCTCAGGCGGCCAAGAGGAGAGAGGCAGCCCTACGTCCCGTTGACGTGGATCTGTCGTTTGACCGTCCTGAGTTTGTTGCACGTAAGTAGGCAGTTGGATTTTTTCCATTGTCATCAAGTTCTATGTGCACAGTGAATCTTTTGAAATTGTAAATGAGGTCAATATTTGTGTAATCTAGATGAGTAATATTATTACTAATATAGTATATACTATATTTAAGCAATAGATCACGCCAGGCTGTGGTATACGCTCATTATACCACAGTTAAGGGGCGTTGTCCATCCCGACGCGCAGTGGAGGGACGGCGACCCCCTTCACTCTGGTGATTTGATGATCGACCTCATTCATGTTTTCGACTCGTTTTCGTTTGTGTGCCTCCGACATGTTTGTTAGTAAATATCCTTCTCCTCTTTTTTTATTTCTCTTGAGTCTATGTCTTATGCTACTTTTCGCGCGGGCGCGGGAACGTGCGGTGAGGTCGAGACGACGTCACTCGGTCACTCGCGCGCGCCACACACTACAGCCAATGAACTGTGAAAAAGGAAAATTACACTGTAGTGGAACGAACCATATATGTCCATGGCGGTGCCGGTGGGGCTAGCCCCACCAGGAAGTAAAATAATCTCCGTCCACTTCAACAGAGAAACACTCTGAGCATGCGCATTTCAATTTTTCAAGCCCAATACACATTACATTGGGCTGGTGGGGCTAGAGCCCCTCTTGCCCCACCGGACGAACTCAGTCGGAAGAAGCAAGCTAGGGTCGACTAAAAATGAACTAAAAGCGCCGAACTTATTATTTTACAGTACTTTCTGGGGAGATTTTTTTATTTTATATATATATATATATTTTTTTTTTAAATATAATTATTTATTATATTTTAATTTTAAAAAAAAAATTTTTTTTTCTTGTGAGAGTAGGTGGGGCCGAGCCCCACCTGCCCCTAATGACCAGTCGCCACTGACCACGCTGGCTACTAAGCTACCAACCAAAGGTGAAAAACACGAGACAACTAGTATGTAGCATGTAACAGTATCACGTTGGTTCATGACAGTACTGGACATATCTCCATGTCCCATTTTCCCATTCTGTTTAATGTAGGCATTTCCGTTATAACATGGATAGCAAGCATAACAACAAAATCGCTAATAGTCGCTAATCGCTAGTTAGCGAACATGCTAACCAGCGATCTTTACAACATGGATGATGGTTCATGACAGTACTGAACATATCTCCATGTCCCAACAACAATGACATCCATATGTTCTAGGGACTCCAGGTTGAAGATAAGCTTTAATCCACCTACCAAGTAATGCAATAGTGATCTCATCTCTTATGTTTACATTTAACACTGCAAATGTTTTTAGAACACTTTTTTGTAGCACATGTTTTTGAGCACTTTATAATTGATAATTGTTAAGTTTTCATTGTGATGTTCATTTTCATTCAGACTTATGTTTATATTTATTTGAGTTTTCCATGGTTGTGTTGACATTCCTTTTCCCTGTCTGCCTACAATCAGGGGAAGGTTAAGTTTAAAATAAAACAGTTTACGTTTGTATTTTTTTATCGATATCGACCGATATGAAACACTTATATTGTGATACAGTTTTCAGCCATATCACCCAGCCCTAGGGAGGAATGAAGGAACGAGATGGGGGCCCTCGACGAAACAACACAGCAGCAGCTTGAAGGGGACTCTCAGAGGTCACCAGAAGGCTTGAGGAGCTTCACCCCCCTGGTAAGTCCTGCAATATTCTGTCTGCACCAACCAATGCTACTTTGTGTTTAAACATATACCCACGTCATGACATGTATTAAGTTTTACACCAATTATTTCTTCAGGGACAAATGCCCAGCAACCCCGTCGGAGGCAACAGGGGAACCCAGATGCTGTAAGATTTTTATACTTTTTTTTTTACTTTGTGTATAAGAATAAGAACTCAATCTTACTGATTTATGACTGATGTTTGATCCAAGAAGGTGTAACTGAGTAACCAATCTGCACCAGAGGGTGTGCATACTCATTAACTGTTGTAAACAAGTGTGGATATTTACTTTCAATTAGTTAGTTAACTCAGACATGACCGAAGAGTTTCTCACTGTTTTTCTTGCATAAATGATAAACCCATAACTATAAATGTAATGACTTTATTTGTGGCATGAGAGATACAAGCAACAAAATGCCAAGACATGGTTAAATCAATGGTGTGCGCAGAGGGAAGTTTGCACTTAAATAGTCCGTAAGTGCCTCCCTGATCCCCTGACCAACTGCATTGTCAGGGGCGTTGTGGGCACAGACACCTGGCTGTGGTAGGTTAGGTTCTAGCACAGCGGCATCAGCTGTCCAGGTGGGATTTACACCCTCCTTCTCATCTTCACACAAGTTGCGCAACGCACAACATGTAGCAATCATATATTGAATTTAATTGAATTGAAATGTCTTTAATGTCCCCAGGGGGCAATTTGGTTCACACCAGGTAGCCAACACATACACATTCGCACAAAAATACATAAAAGCATGGAATGATAAATAAATAAAAACACATAAATACACATATATATATATATATATATAAATGCTGTGACATGGGCAGGGATGGAAGATGACCTATAGTTTGTTGAGAAACCCAACAGCTGATGGTACAAATTATCTCAGGTATCTGTTAGACCTGGCATGTTTTCGGGAGGTATACCTCCTTCCTGATGGTAGGAGGCAAAACTCGTGTGTAGTGGGTGAGTGACGTTAGCCAAAATGGCCATTGCCCTCTGTGTGGCTCTGGCCTCATACACGTACCCAATGCTGTTGAGGTCAGTGCCAATTATTTTCTGACATATGTTTACAATTTTACCCTGTCTGTTTTTGTTGATTACACTCAAATTGCCAAACCAGCAGATCATAGCAAAGGTTAAAATTGACTCAACAAAAGATGAGTAAAAAGTTTTCAGAAGTGATCTGTCAACATTAAACCCCTTTCTTAAAAACAGTCTCTGATTGGCTCTTTTACATATGTCGTTTGTATTGGTGTCAAAGTTCAATTTATCATCTAAAATGGTGCCCAAATACTTGTATTGGCTTACCACATCCAACGCTGTGTCATTAATCAAAGTTGAAGCAGTGGTGGGAGGATTGCGACGAAAGTCAATACACATCTCTTTGGTTTTAGAGATGTTGAGTTGTAAATATGAGTCCTTGCACCATGAGATAAAATTGTCCAAAACCGGGCCATGGCCCACCTCGTCATCCTGCAGAAGACTAATTTTCACAGAATCATCAGCATACTTAATATGCCTTGATTCAAACATACTCTGACAGTCATTGGTGTAGAGTACAAATACACAGGCTGTATACGGGCTGAATGTAAAATGAAAGTCACTTCACTTCATCAACTCTCTCCAGCGTGACTTCAGTCTCCCAAAGGCGATCTCGATGCTGGTCCTTGCAGAGCTAAGGTAGACGTTAAACGACTCCTGCTCAGGGGTAATGTGTGGGGAATGAGTGTACCCTTTGATCAGCCAATCCATGAGTGGATAGGCTGGATCTCCCAGAAGAAAATGGTTTATGGTGACGCCGTTGATTTCTCTTGGGCCCTGAGTGAAAAAGACAAGATGGGGTGTCAGTGAACAACTACTACAACACATTTTCAGAATATGTTGCATCTGATGGCATGTCTATGCAGTGGTAGTCTATGCATTAAGGTTTCAGGAAAAAGTACAATGCCCACTCGTGTGTGGAGGTGATACTGAATACTAACTTAAGCATGTACACTAAGACACCTGAGGTGAATAGGAGGACTTACTTTTGGTAGCAGATGTGCTTGACTAAACAACTGTGACTGCTTAAGGACGTTTGCGTCGTGAGCACTTCCAGGCACTTTGCAGCTTATGTTCCAAAACCTATAAGGAATAATAGCAGCGTTAACGTTCATAATGCACACTGTACAGAGTTTATTACACCACAAAGAAACAGTGGGTGAGGCGTAGGTAGCAAAATGTTATTTTGTTTTAAGAGGTTCAACTCACCGATACGTGTCGTCCACCACAGCTTGGAGGACATACGAAGGTCATCCTTTGTGATTGACAAAGTCTCTGTAGCCATCAGATGGTGGTAATATGGGGATGTGGGTGCCGTCGATGCAACCGATCTGGGGGATGTGGAACTTTTGTTCGAACCGGCGTGCTATGGCGATGGCTTCCTCTGCAGTGGGCATTCTGATGATGTTTTTCATGACCGATGACACCATTCCATGGCAGAACACGTACACAAACTTCTTCACAGTGGACTTGTGCACGCCAAACTGGTTTGCCACAACCCGGTACTCAGCACAACTGGCCAGTTTGTAGAGAACAATGGCAATCCTCATCGGAAGAAGTAGCGGTGTCCGAACGCTCACGTCCTCTGGCTTCAAGACTCCCGACATCAACCCACACAACTTGTCGAAGGTCCTGTGGGTCATTCGAAAGTCGTTCTTCCATTCATCGTCGGTATATTCTTTCAACACCACTTGCTCCCACCAGTCTTGGCTCCTGACCCGTATCCATATTGAACGTTGAGGCCTTCCTTGGTGTAGCAGAGAGCTTCCAGCTCTCATCAAGAAATTCTCGCTATCCAGGATCCCTTGTAGTATCAAACGCTGACTGCTCATTTCTTGTTCTATCGCCGCAACAAAAAGCTCCATTTGTTTGCTACTGTTGCCTCGTCAAATCCCTCGTACACCATCTTTGTTTGTCACCAGATAGTTTGTTGTTGCTTTCACATTGCCGTGAACCGGAAGTGGCTCTAGTACCACTTGTTGAAAGGGCTACAGCGCCACCTAGCATAGCTGAGTCAGCCAGGTCTCCGACCATTATTCCAATCTGATCCGATGTATGTATTCTCAGACAAGTGACAGCCCGGGCCCCTCGAGTGGCAACATCGTTATATGGCTTAATCCATGATAAGTCGATCTGGTCCAACCATGTAACCGCAGTCAGTGTCTCCGTGACCAAGCAATCCCCCCCCCCCCCATATCCTTCCCCCCTCCTTGCTTACCCCTTTGGTGAGCTCCGAATTAACAAACACTTTTTCCCCCTGGTCCTCTTGACACCCATATGACAAGATCTAACACCCCTCTCATTTGAGAAAATGTCTAGGCATCACACAGACATTACGACTCCAATAAGCAAACACCATATCTAGTAATAAAAAATGGACTTCCGGGTAATAAATACACACACACCGACTTCCGGTGGGGGGATACAGACAGGAAACATGCGGCCTCAGTATCCTCCTAGAAGTGGGTTATGTTAATTACTACTGCTCTCAAATCGTGTACCATCCTCCAGGTTAGTCCATCAGCCTTTCTCACTGGTAGGATCGGTGTGTTCCATTCTGAGGAGGTCCTCTCCAGCACTCCTGCTTTCATCAGGCCCGTTATTGTGTCGCTGATTCCTTCCTCTGTGTCTTCCTTGATTCTGTATTGGAATTTCCATTCCGGTTTGTGAGGGTCCTCAATTTCCACCACGATGTTGTGTTGCAGGGTGTATCCTACATCATATGGATCCTTCGCCCACACCGTCTCTGTTATGCGAGTCAGTATGTTGGTTACCTATGGGTCATCTGGTTCGTCTTTTCCTGTGTCTTATTCTTTGATCACCATCCGGTGTCTATCCACCTTCTTCCAGCATTTGGGCTTTGGGAAAGGTATTGGTTGCCTGTGCTCTCTTTACCATCTGAGTTGTTTGGGTAGGTGGTCAGTTCTGACTAGGAGGGAGACATGGGGGGCACTCTCCGGTCCCAGCCAGTTCTAATTCTAATTCTCTCGGGTTCTAGGAATATATCTCCACATACTAGGTCTTCCAGCTTCCCAATCTTGGCCGTACCATGGTTTGTCGTAGGGCAGATACTGCTCGTGGGTGATGTGCAGTGTAGTGGGTCTATCAGCTCATCCATATCTTCCATCCTTCATATGTACCAGTCCCGGGATTGTCTGTGCCGCTCCTGTCAGTTCCTGCCAGTATATGGTGGTATCTTTGTGAGTTTCCGGTCTTGGGTCATCTATCAACTTGAACATGTGTGCTTCACCCGGGGCCGGGCTGATGGGGTGGTATAGGGTGATCGCAGGCCAATGTAATTTCCAGGGAACCCATTAGGTCCCTGCCTAATAGGTTGATGGGGCATGCTGGGGCGAAGAGGAATGAATGAGATCCCCTCTGTTCCAATATATCAAAGTCCAGGGGTGTTGTGAACAGTTGTTCCATGGGTTTCCCAGAGAAGGAGTTGTATTTTCAAATCATTGTATTCATCGCCCTTTTCCATCTGTTTCTTGTTCGAGTTGGAAGTGGTAAACAAGGTGTTCCACCCAATCCTCCCATGGTTCAGTGGACACGATACCACTGTTCTCAGCCCCTTTTGGACCCCGGGTTGCAGTCCCTGCTTGAATATCTGGATCGCTAGTTTGCTGTCGCGTGGGTGGCAGTCATTACTGTCCAACCACATTTCTTCGGCCCTTTGTAAGTACCGATAGATGGTTTCTCCGGGTTTGATGGTGAGGCCGGAGATTCCCACCTTGTTTGTGTTGGCTGGGAAGAGTTCCCTGAGGCACTTCCAGAATAGGTTTGGGTATGTGTCGAAGGAGGTTCTGTCAGATAGGTTATCAGTCCGGGTCAATCTCTCCAGTCCGATAGATTGTCTGGTGCCGTGCGCCCTGCCGATGATGACCCCGTATATCCCCTAGGGCCAGGACATCTCCAGATGTCTATCTCAAACTTCCTGATCCAGGGTGGCCATTTCCCGGTGGCCCCATGGTGTGTAGGCATTTCTTCCCGCTGCGTCTGTCAGCAGGGGCGCCATAAAGTCCTCTGCTTCGTATGGGGGTGACGAGGCTCGCTCTGGCTGATCTGGAGGCCACTGGTGCGGTCCCGGTCTGGGGGTTGGACTGGGAGGGGGTCCTAGGGTCAGGGGCAGGTGCCGTTGGCTGGGGTGATTTAGAGTTGTTGGAACCAGGGGACCGAGTCTTCTTGACCTGGTCACCATGGACTGGTGTGTCCCCTCGGGTGGGGGCAGTTCGTTGTATCCGGAGCCGTGTCGGGAGGCTGGTGATCGCCCCCTCTCCTGGCTTCCCCGGTAGCTGTCCTCCCCGGTAGCTGTCCTCCCAGGTAGCTGTCCTCCCAGTCATCTCTGGGTGCTTCCTCTTCCTTGTCGTGCCAGGTGCGGTACATTGATTCACATTGGGTCTGACTTTGGTAGTCTAATCTTGGTTCCGGTCCGGTGTCTCCTCTCAGGGTGTGGTGTTCTGTATCTGTCCTGCTCCATTTCTCCTTCCCTTCCCTCGTATCTTCGGGCCTCCATCATGAACTCTTTCTTGATGCGGCCTATTACCCGGTTCCCCTGAGGTTCTTCTTCTGTATCACGGTACCTCTCTCTGTACCGGGTTCTTCTTCTGTATCACGGTACATCTCTCTGTAACGGGTTCTTCTTCTGTATCCCGGTTCCTCTCTCTGTACCGGGTTCTTCTTCTGTATCACGGTACCTCTCTCTGTAACGGGTTCTTCTTCTGTATCCCGGTTCCTCTCTCTGTTCCGTGGTTTTTCATCTCCTCCCCTCGGTGTGGATCCGAGGTTCCTTTATCGCTATTGTCGAGTCTTCTCCGTCTGGTTTTATGATCCATGGCATACTACCGGATTCAGTGTTATCCATCTTGCTTGTTCCAGTGCTTAAGGAGAAAGCTGGGAGAGTAAGTTGCATGGATAATTATAGGCCAATAGCGCTAGCTATTGTGGAAAGAATCCTACTTGATAGAGAAACTGGGTATCTTTCTTCCTGTGACAATCGGTTGGTTTTAAACCAGAGCATGGGACAGACATGTGTATATATGCACTCAAGGAAATAGTGAACCTGTACAGGGCCAAAAACTCATCTGTGTGTGCTTATGTGCTTTATTGATGCCTCCAAAGCATTTGATAGAGTTAACCACAGGAAACTATTCATGAAGCTAACACAAAGGGGCGTGCCTGGGTATATTGTACGGGTTCTAATCTACTGGTATGCTCAGCAGAAGATGCAGATTAAATGGGGAGGTAGTATATCAGCCCCCTTTGGAGTTGGCAATGGCGTTAGGCAGGGAGGAATCTTGTCTCCAATTTTATTCAACTTGTACGTCAATGAATTGTCCATGCAATTGAGAGCCTGTAACACAGGGTGTATGACTGGTGAAATGTTGGTGAACCACCTTATGTATGCAGATGATTTGGTCATTATTAGCCCAAGTAGTGCTGAACTACAGCAACTCCTTAATATCTGCACTGAGTATGGATTAAACCATGACATTAAATACAATGCTAGCAAGAGTGCTGTTTTAATATGTAGTAGTGGTGGCTCGTTCGCGAACGAATCAGTTCGAACGAACGACTCTTTAAAAAGAACGAACCGAACTGATTCGCCGCTCTCGTTCGTCTCGTTCATTCTCCAAGACTCGACTCCCAGCTCCACCCACTAGTCGCTGACTCGCAAGTCGTCGTTCGTTCAGAGTGTGTTTAGCGGTGAAGAGTTATTTTTAATGTTGTGTTGATTGTTGACCATTTGCACCATTGCACGATCGTGATTCGTTTGAGAATGAGAACGAGGGAGGAGCCGAGTCTGACCGACTCAGTGACTGAGAATCATGATTCACTCAAAAATCTAGCATGCAGAGGCTGAAAGTTGCGTACAATGATGCTATGCACATCCTTTTAAAAATACCCAGAGGGGGCAGTGCCAGCCAGATTGTTTGTCACTGCAGGAGTGAGCACATTCCATGCACTTTTAAGAAATCTTATGTTTAAATTTACGAAATGATTGGAGGAATCTCGGAATAGTATCATTGTGGTACTTGTAAATCCCACTCTGAGCTGTGCTCGTTATAGCTCCAGCCTGAGGGTGCACTGGCTGAAATGTTTGTATATGAACTGACTTTTTATATTTAGGGACCGAGCAGAACCTGCAAGGTCCCTATTGTTTTTGCTTCGACCAAAATTCTCGCATTATTTTTCACTGTCTCCGACTGCATTTTCCCCCCAACATATACGAAAACTCATTTTTATTTGGCACATTTGTGGGGACTGCTGTAAAATTTTATATTCTATGAGTCAAATTCAGGTTGGCCCAAAGGTGGTGCTATACCAACTGTTCAAAAGTGAAAACTTTGCACAAGCATATCTTGTAACCGGTTTGACCTACACTCATGAAACTTTGGTCACACATGCACATCCTCATGCTGAACAAATTTGGCTCAAGTTACCTACCACTTCTGGGTGGTCAGATTTTCCGCCATTTTGAATTTAGTTAAAAACAGTAAATTGCCTACTAAGGATCCCACATTTTTTGACTTTGACAAAAATACTTTGGCACATACCATCTATGGCCCATTATCTTCAATCTGATATAAGGATTAGTCTGTACACTAAAGTTTAACGCACCCATGACCCATTGAGTTCTAAAAGCGGTGTGGTTTAAAACGGCAAAATAGTTAATTGCTCATATCAACATCAAGTTGGACTCTAATGATGTTGACCCCAAAACAAAATTTGTTGAGAATCAAATTCTGAACAAGATGAAGTCAACATATTTTCAAATGGGGCATGGCATCGAAATGGGCATGGCCTGTCACTAAAATCGCCACAGTGCATAGACGGAATGTTTGATTTGAGCGGGACCGACAAAGTGGCCGTTGAGGACCAAAGTTCCAACTGCTCAAGTAAAATGAAGTCGATTGGCAAAACAACATGGCCGCCATAGGCTAAAAATCGTCAAATTTTTACAAACTTCCACTCTGAGGAGACTAATAGTTATGACTATGAAATTCACAGGACACGTGTAGACTGGTGCCTCTAGCTCACATACCAAAAATAGTGTTTGTCATGTTTGTAGCGCCCCCTACAGGATCTTTAAAAAGCAACCCCTGCACCACGTTTCACCAATATGTATGAAACTCGGTAGGCACGTACAACGTGCCAATACCTACAGAAAAGCCTCTTGGACCCATGCCCCGAAACCCACCGGAAGTCGGCTATTTGCATTTTTTAATTTTCACTCTCTGCGGCAATTTTCACTTTTTCGCCTTGTATTTGAACAAACTCCTCCTAGGGAATTTATCGGATCTGCTTAAAAATTGGTCAGTACAGGCAAGAAATGGTTCTCAACCAACGCCTTATAACATTTGACTGTACGTTGAAGGGCGTGTCCGTGGTGTGCCGTCAAAGTTGACAGTTTTGAATTCCTTGGTCTTGTATTAGCTTTTTTCGCCTTTTATTTGAACAAACTCCTCCTAGGGAATTTATCGGATCTGCTTAAAATTGTTCAGTACAGTCAAAAAATGGTGCTCAACCAACGCCGTGTTATTTGTGACTGTACGTTGAAGGGCGTGTCCGTGACGTGCCGTCAAATTTGGCCATTTTTTATGGAATTTCACTTTTTCGCCTTGTATTTGAACAAACTCCTCCTAGGGAATTTATCGGATCTGCTTAAAAATTGTTCAGTACAGTCAAAAAATGGTGCTGAACTAACAGCGTGCTATTTGTGACTGTATGTAGAAGGGCGTGTCTGTGGCGTGCTGTCAAAGTTGGCCATTTTGGGTCTTTTTCGCCTTGTATTTCAACAAACTCCTCCTATTGGTCAGCGCACATGTTACAACGGCACGTGACGCGGCCGCAAGCCGTGCGAGGTCCCGTTCATCACTGCTCGCAGTTTTAATTTTTGTAGTTTTAATTTTTCTCAGTCAGCGGGCAACCTACCGGGTTAATGCCCTCCTCCCAGCCAATCAGAATCAAGCATTCTTAAATTAAGTAGAATAACAAGCTGTAATATCCTCACATAGCCACAAGGGAGCAGGAACGAGCACATATAATAGCCAGCTGTATTAACTGCACATAGCCACAAGGTGTCAGCACCAGCACACATAATGAACTAGGAGGCGGGCGCTCAACACCATGGCCAATCCAATGGTGTTGAGCCAAAGTTATACGTCATAGAGGCCATGCCTGCCAAGTACCAAGGAGAGAGCACAAGCCAGATCAGATCAGAAACTCTCTAGGCTGCATATCGATCAGATATCCAGCTAAGCGTCTCTCCACGCATGTCTATACAATTACCCTCCTTATGCTTCATAGATATTAGGCCAGAATCTTTACCAAATAAAGTGAGTTAAAAGCGATCCTGTTTCAGTGACCTTTTCTGAAAGAACACGACAAAGCCCACTATAAATATTAAAACATGGTGAACCATGTGTCCTGTATCAAAGCTACATGTGACATGACATTTGCAGCAAAAAAACGTGTAAAAATGGTTTGGTATTCAGTGAGATTTCATTAATTAAATGCACCAGTCAAACATTACACTGAGTGGAGCGGTCAACCGGTCCAAGATGGAGGCCCTACGGCTCGTCAGCGCCAGTAGGCAGTAGCGGTCGATGTGGCGTCTACTCTTTATAACAGCCGTTTCTCAATACCAAGTATGCAAACTTTGGACTCGCGGACTTGGAAGTGCGAACTTGGCAAGTACAAACTTCCAAGGACGGGAGTACGGAACAGCAGCGGACTGGATGTCGTCACCACCTCAGCTCTGTTAACTGTGGCCTCATGTAGGCATACTGAACAATATGAACACATGATGTAAATCAAAACCCCAGCCTCTTTCATTTTAAAATAGTATGTCAATATTTTGAATGATTATAAATGAAAAGATATGTGTCGTGTGTATAAGCCAGAGATGTTCACAAGTCTTTTGCAAGTCAAGTCTGAAGTCTTTGGTCACGAGTCCAAGTCAAGTCATATGTCTCTTCTGGTTGTAATCAGCCTTCTGTCATCTGCTGCTATCCGGTCTACTAAGAATACTGCACAGCTATATCTAAGAAATTCAAAGCATTTACTGTATTATTATCACTCCTTTATCTATTAGCATACAGTATCAGTACTGATTCGTTTTAATTTGTTATTTGATCACTTTAAACAGGCTATTGCAATGCAATATGAAGAAAACACAATGAATGCTTTCCATGGTAAAAACCTTTCCATGGTAAAAAAAAATCAGACAGTATAACTATATATATTTCTACGGTTAACGTTAGCCAGTAGATGGTGGCAACGTAACGTTAGATGATTAACGTTACCCAACCTTTATTATTTTTTTTATATGTCAACGCCACTCAATGCAAACAAGTGCGACAAGCAAACTAACATTCACTCACCTATTCAAATATTCAGTTACAAAGCTAGTCGCGAGCTAAGTGAACGTTACACAGCTGATGCTGAGATAACCGTCCATATGCGCTAATGTGACTGACCTATCCGGGTGAGTTTTCAGGTGCCTCATAAAATTTGATGTGGTGGATCCAGCATCCTTTATTTGGGTACTGCAGACTTTGCAGTCAGCGCTCCTCTTGTTGGTGCCGTCTTGTTTGTTTTTATAACCAAATTTAATTACAAATGGTACAGCAGCAGCTGCAGGTGTGTCGCCAGTCGCCATGGTCGTCTTCCGAGGTACTAGTGTGTGGGGCCGCGAGGCGCGCACCCAATGCGTAATATGGTTACCATGGTTACCATGAAAAAAAGGAAGGAATCACATTAAGCTCGTCAGACGTTTCAGAGTTTCCTCAATATTAATGCGCCAAAAAAGAAAACATAATGATTGTTCACGAGTCCCAAAACACAAGTCCAAGTCAAGTCTGAAGTCTCTGTGTGTGCGACTTGGGTCCGAGTTGCAAACTTGAGTCCCCATCTCTGGTATGAGCTATACACACGAGAGAGTAGGCTATTGATATAAGAATTACGAATGAGCAAGAAAATACACAGATTACAATAGACACACACACACACACACGATCGGATGGATCCGACCGGGATTTCCATTGCCGTTGAGATGGGTTTCCTCTATCAGCGACTTATACAATATAAACAAATGATATGAAACAAAACCCAAGCCTCCCAATTTTAAAATAGTATGCAGGCCCGCTGCTAAGCTTTTGGAGGCCCTAAGCATAATTTGTCATAAATTGGTCAGGGAGGCCCTCCCCCACTACATGTCATCATAGTATAACCCTGTATATAGTATAGTTTTCTTTTACATTTTTTGTTACTTTTTTAATGTACTAGGGTTAGTCACAAGCTAAAAAAAATTACAGGACTGCGGACAATTATGAACAAAACATTAATTTATTATGTGCAAGGGCAGCCCCAATAACTTATTACAAAGTTAATACTCTCATTAAAGAGAGAGAGAGAGCTCATTGTGGGACTGGTTTGTAGTGGCTGTAACTCTGCATGGGGCTGAACGTCTTCAAGTACTGTATTAGTACTGCATACACTAACTACTAACAGCTATATTAAAGCATCCATAAAGTAGCATGCCATGGGATCTTTAAAGTAGAGAAGCACCTCTCTGATTCTGCTGTCATTGGTGTAGTGATGAGGATCTTGAGAAGACTTACACTGTGAATGTGTCTTTAAGGTTATTTCCATCAGAACCTGAAAGAGAGCCAGTGCACCGCACCACTGCAACCCTTGAAGTCCTCATGTTCGTAGATCAGGGACAGTTCTGTTTTTAGTCTGGCTTTGTCCAACAAGGGATAGTCATCCACCGTGGCTTCTAGTGCTGTGTCTGGGAACTTTTTGCGGTGTTGTGGGAACAAGTCTCCCTGCAAGAGAGTGGGACTGATGAGATGCTTGGTGAAGGGCATGGCTCATAATGGTATCACATAACTGAAATGAAATGAAATGATACATAATTGTAGAAAAGTAACTATAAAGACATGCATGCGATGTATTTCATAAGTCACCACAGAAAACATTAAGTTTTCACATTTCTCAGTTCAACAATACAATAAAAGTCCCTTTCACTGGCCAGGTGTGTCTACACGTTTTGAAAAATAAACATCAGACGTATTTCCGAGCATTACCAACTTTTGCCAGTAGATGGCATTAGTGGACCAGGAATTAAAGGGCTGTTCCATAAAGGCGGGCCATTTTTACCTACTACAAGCGCCACAAGAGGGGTGAATGACCCCTAAGTCGTTTGAATGAGAGGCTGTGCATTTGCACATAATGATCACTAGATGGCGCCTCTTGTTTGGAATCTGTTTGTTTGTGCATGCTATTCAATCTCTTCATCTCTTCATAGGCTACCTCACAATGACTTGTGTATGTTGAATAAAGCTAAACACTACATTATATAAACAATAAAACCAAAATATACAAAAAGCTGATTTTGAAACTGGGCAAGTTCAAGTTTATTTAGTAGGTTATACTGCAGCATACAATACAATGTGCATTGACATTCAGTAAGTCAGTTAAAAAAAATAAAAAAAAATACAGCTGACTTTGAATGAACTAGAAACTGGATGACAAATAAATGTCTTTCGGGACAGCAGCCTTTTTTAAAATCTTTTGGTTTCAGCACAGTCGGTCAGCTGGCTGTCTTCTAATCAACACAGTCGGTCAGCTGGCTGTCTTCTAATCAACACAGTCGGTCAGCTGGCTGTCTTCTAATCAACACAGTCGGTCAGCTGGCTGTCTTCTAATCAACATTCGCAGCAGATCTTTGGTGTTGGTGGCTTAGTGCATTTCCCGCAGACAAGTCGCCTACATGCCTCACAGATGTCACAAGTTTTGTGCCCACTACATCTGGCGACTTGACACTTTTTTCTTTTGGTCGGCGGGGAAGGAGTTTCAAGCAGAAGTCGCCACTGATGGTGCCACTGATGGCACAGCCCTGGCCATTCTCTGAGGCGCACACAGCTGTTTCACCAGCTCCAGAATAAATCTCTTTCTGGTCATGTTGACGTCCATGCACTGTTTGTACAGAACGTGTGCATTGATTGCAGCCAGGTCTAGGATGTTGTAGAACACAGCTACAGGCCAACGCCCTCCCTTTACTGAATACAAGCGTGCCATCTGTCCATAACATCAATGCCATATTTAGTGCTGTTGTAGTGGGAAACCGTTTCTTGGGGCCATTGTCAGTTGAAGCAGTCTGGTGCATTGTGCTGAGGAGCAGACGTTTTCCCGTGGCTGTGCCTGGTAAACGGTGAGTGTGGCTTGCCCAGCCCTCAGTACCTTGGAGGAGGATCTTTCCATCTGTGCCTTTGTACGATCAAATGTGGGGGCATCTCTCGTCTGATTCTATTCATTGTGCCAACAATGGTGGTTTTGTGCGCCAAAAGAGTGTTTGCCAGTGGTAACGAGGTAAAGTAATTGTCGTACATTTCGTTACATTTCTTCCTTTCTCCAGGAATGGCTCCATCAGACGAAGCCCAACATTGTCTGATAAGCGCTGTCCAGGTGGCCTACTGTCGTCTTTCCCTAGATAGGGATGGGCATTCACAAAAGTGAATGACTACAAAAGCATGTTTTCAGCCAATATGCAAAATGATAGCTTACCTGATTGCCTGTATGCTGTGAGTGAACCTCTGGGTGATCAGAGTTCCTCTTCTGCTGCTGGTTGAACAGCATGTCTACATGTGATCAGACTCCATGTTCCTCTTCTGCTGCTGGTTGAACAGCATGTCTACATGTGGCGTGATGTTGTGAAATAGCGGCAGGAAGAAACAGAAAACCTCATCTTCCAACTCATACTCATACCCCCGGCCTTAACCACTGCATCTCTGTGCTCGTAAACTGTGTTAACAGCACGATGACGTTCCATCGTGTTGTTGAAGCACCTGGAAGTCTGTGTGCCATCACTTCATCCAGCACTGCCGTTCGTTTGAATGACTTCCCCATGTCTGAGAAAAACTGTCTGATCTTCGGGATGTGGGATGTTGCATGATGAGGTTCAACTGATGCGCAGTGAACGCAGTAGGCACTCCCGTAGACGTCTTGAACTTTATGCTGCACTCTACCTGTAGCACCCTTCATCACTGCAGCACCATCTGGGCAATTAGTTCTCTCTCTTGTCCCGCAGGAAGGATGGTGCTCAGCCTTTCCAATAATGCAGTGGCAATTGTATCAGCGGTCGCATTTGGAAGAGCGATAAACTCCAAAAAGCGTTCTTGAATGTTGTGGCCATCTATGTACCGTAGCACAAGCACAAGCTGACAATGAGTGCAGATGTCAGTTGTCTCGTCTGCCTGAATGGTAATATAGTCTGACTGTTTCAATATAGTCCGACTGTTTCACCTCTTCCAGAATGCGGTCTCTGAGTACTGACAACATGCAGTCTAACAGTTAATTTTGCACGAAGTGTCTTCAAACAGCGTTCTCCAGGTGCACCTCCAAATCACGGTCGATCGAGGCCATGAGATCAATGAGACAGAGCAAAATGCCAGGGTTTTCTGATGTTTCACTCTCATCGTGACCACACAATGCAAGTTCAAAGGCACCACAAAATATCACAGTATCAATGATCTTTGACAAAATATGCAGATTCCTGTCCACCTCCTCGTTGTGCCTGCTTATGGCTACGCGGTGTCTCTCATCTAGCTGTGTGGCTATGCTAATTCGGCCTAGCATAGCTAGCTCCACACAGTTGATGTGCTCTTGATGAATGAACTCTTGCCCTCTCATGTTTTTTAACGCGTTCTGTCACATGTTTCAGGTCTGTCACCCCAGTCTGGGTCCACAAGGCATCATACGCACTTGTTTTAAACAGTAAGCAAGGGAAGCAAAAGATTGCATTGGCATACCCACAGCTAGTTAGCCAAGCCTTTCGATCAGACCAACTTTTGGAAAAGCTTCTCTTGTAGGTTTTCTCCTTTTCTTTTGCCAGTTGGGTTATATTCACTTCTGGCTTGTCTGGACCAATGTTTTTTACGAGGAGTTTTTCGGCTAATGATCTTCTTTCAAAGGGATACAGGTGTAGAGATTACTGAATTTGGGGCTAGTTGAACTTCTACATTGGTGCTACCTGACATGCTGCTCCTCTCTGAGGTCAATGTCAGGTAACGTGCTGCACTGCTCTAATCTTGATATTAAGGGCGATATTTTCAGAGCCCCCAAACCATAAAATTGGTGACGCTGATTGGCAATTTTTTGTACTTTTTTGTGTAGCAACCGGGGAACCATTGGATTAAATTCCAGTAGAGAGGGCTGAACGAACTGGAGCCCCCGGAAGACAGCCAATTGGCTACTACACCAAACGAGAAACTTGAACGTGAAAGTGAATGCAAATATCATTCTCGAGAGTGCTAAAGACTATTATTATAAGCATTTAATGAACACTGATTATTTTTTTCAATGAAAAAGATTATTTAAATATAAATAAATACAGGCAGGCAGGTCGGCGGTGCCTCGCTACTGTATGTAGGTCATTGTAAATTTAACCAAAAATTGGTCTGTTGTCACACAAAATGATGTGTTGACAACAGAAACATTGTGGGGATAAACTCAGAGTTCCAGAGAGCATCGTGTGAACCACCAAATCACTACATGGTGTCTGACATCAAAACAAACAAACTCAAATTGAAAGGTAGATTTATTTGAATGTTTTGTAAGAACGTGTTTCAAATAATGGAGAATTGACTGCAGGTCTGTCCGTCTGTATGTCTTTCTCTCTCTGTCGGCTTCCATCCACCTCTCTCCTTTATCAAAATGTTTAATCAACTAATTTTGCTCTTCTCTTGGTCCACTCTTTCATTTTCTCTAAATCTTGAAACTGTGCCACTTGAGAGTGAAAGCTACGACACACACACACACACACACACACACACACACACACACACACACACACACACACACACACACACACACACACACACACACACACACACACTTACTTATGTCCTCTTTGGGGGCGCATATTTCAACCCCCCCCCTTGGAGGACACCACTTTCTGAATGGTTTAGAGAGATGCTGGCAAGTGGAATATATTACTGGGAGTCTCCAGATTATGAAAATCACTTGAGATTTTAGTTTTAAACATCTTTTGTCCAAAATTATTTTTTACCTTGAGATTGGGGACGAATCATTTTAATGTCATATTTGGGGACTTCAGCTATACACAAATACATAGACTGATAAATGTCACTTTTGGGTGCCTCACTTTCCTTTGGGGACAAGAGTCATTAAATGTCATTATCTGCATGCACATTCAGCTATGTTCAGTAAGGAGAGCATGTCGTAATGAAATATGAAATTCAATCTTTGATCGAGTAATACTGGTCTCGAGTAGCTTCTGAGATATCTAAAGAAAACGCATTAAACTAAGTTAATTTGGGGTTTACTTTGATTGAAATCCGAAATTACCTCACACTGAAGGAAGAAGTAGTAATTAAACCTATAACGCAGTATTTTTCTGGTGACTGGGATAAAGTGCCAATGGTTAAAGTTAGTTATCCTCGTCCTCTTCTGATTGCGCTGGCTGCCTCAATCTACAACAACAAATGCCACCTGCAGAAGTTCTCTGACGACTCCTCCATTGTTGGATGCATCACAGACAATAAGGAGGAGTACAGGGAACTAATTGAGAACTTTGTGGGATGGTGCGACAGAAACCACCTTCAGCTCAACACCGGGAAAACCAAGCAGCTGGTGGTGGACTTGGAGAGCCCCCCAATACCTGTTTCCATAAACGGGGAGGGGGTGGAGATGGTGGACACCTACAAGTTCCTTGGGGTGCATCTAAACAATCAACTGGACTGGTCAGACAACTAGTGGTGGATTTCATGATTCATTTGAATGAATCAGTTCACGTCGGTCAGTTCGCCAAGAAGAGTCGTTCATTCGTTTGTTTGTTCGTTCGCAATTCCGGTAGCGGTGAATCATGATTCTCAGTCACTGAGTCGGTCAGACTCGGCTCCTCCCTCGTTCTCGTTCAAACGAATCACGATCGTGCAATGGTGCAAACGGTCATCAATCAACACAACATTAAATAAGTTCCTTTTAGCTGAGGAGTGCTTCATGTTCGGAATCGGGATGTTGTTGCCCGTCTGACTCTCGTGACTTCTCAGTCCTCGAGTCTTCACCGCTAAACACAGTCAGTGAACGAACGGCGACTCGCGAGTCAGCACGTCTCAGCGACTAGTGGGTGGAGCTGGGAGTCGAGTCTCGGAGAACGAACGAGACGAACAACGACGAACGAGAGCGGCAAATCAGTTTGGTTTGTTCGTTTTAAAGAGTCGTTCGTTCGAACTGATTCGTTCGCGAACGAGCCACCACTACAGACAACACGGAGGCCCTCTACAGGAAGGGACAGAGCAGGCAGTTCTTCCTGAGGAGGCTCAGGTTTCAATGTGTGCACTAGGCTGCTACAGATGTTCTACCAATCTGTGGTAGCCAGTGCCACCTTTTTTGCTGCAGTGTGCTGGGGAGGAGGCATCGGGAGCGGAGGGGCCAGCAAGCTGAACAAGCTGGTGAGCAGTGGCGGTTCTAGACCAGTTTTAATGGGGGGGCCGGGATGGGGCCGGCTTTTGTGTTAGAGGGGCACATACAACCCAGGAAAAAAAGCCATATGCCTCATTCAGACAGGGATAAATAAGACTAATAACAGTGTTTACAATTTCAACCATTTTAATTGGGCTGTAAACTAAAACATTGACAGAAAAACAGAACAGATTCACTAGAGTAACAGTATTCTACGGTTTTTGTGTTGTGTTGCAAATTTATCTACAAAATGTTCCATGTTCAAAGCCTTTGCCCTTTTTGACTCAATACTGAGTACACCCAGATTACTAAGTCTTTCATCACTTATTGTGGACCTGAGGCACGTTTTCACCAGTTTCAGTTTGGAAAAACTCCGCTCGCATGAAGAGTCTGAAGAGCTCAAAAAATACATCTTTGTATGGCTCAACAAACTGTACAAGCTCTACTGTGTTAGAGGGTGTCTGCATCCCAGTCTTTATTTTTCTTTCTAAAATTCACCTGAACTGATGTAGTTCATGGCCCAAGTCAGTTATATCTGAATCATATAATCTGGCAAATGACAGCAGGGTGGTTTCTTTCAGAAAAGCGTCACTTTTGGGGTTCAATGCTTGAATGCTATTCATTAAGTCACAGTTTGTCCTTGAAAGCCGTCTGTCAAGCTCACTGAGCATTTCATCCATGACAGGGTAGAAAAAGCTTGTACGGAAGTGGTCTTTATCTGGTTCTGACACACTCTGACCAACAGAAGTCAATACACAGTATTGGCTGAGCTTCGAGCTTAGCCTTTTTTGACGTTTAGCAGCTGGCTGTACTGAAGCCTCACATTGTTCACAAATGCTCAACACCTCATCCCACAACTTATCAAAACATGACTCCTGCCTGAAGTCCTTCAGGGTCTGAACTAAAGCGTTAACTAAATCAACAGCTTTTGAAAAGTCAAGTGATGGAGACTGTAGCATTTCACAGAGAAATTTTGCTTCTCTGAACACTTTACAGAGTGTAACAAGATGCACAATGAAATCAAGATCTATCTGTGCCAGCAGACCTCGAGCCTCAATAGTTCTGTCACCTCTGTGTTCTTGGGCTATCTCTTGCAGTACTCGTTTAAGGGCATGCAATCTATCCATAACATTACGCAAAGCAATAAATCGGCAAGCCCAACGAGTGTCACTTAATCGCTGGAGTTCTCTTGGTGGACCTTCATACAGCTCTCTTTGTATGGCCAGCCATTTAGGATGGACATATGACCAAGATGTAAATACATACAGTTTCTAAAGTAATGAGAAAAACTCCTCTGCCTCTGGGACAGCTTTTACTGTGTCAACTAAAACTAAATTGAGACAGTGAGCATTGCAGTGGACGTAAAAGGCATATTTTGCTTGCTCTCTGATTCTGGCTTGCACCCCAGAGTGTTTACCACTCATGACGGCGGCACCGTCATATGCTTGGCCCACAAGATTGTTTTTGTATTCCAGGCCATGACTTTCCAAAATGTGAATTATTTTTTCAGTTAGCCCTGCTGCGTCAAGCCTTTCAGCGGATTCAAAATGGAGAAAACTCTCCTGGACAGCTCCATTGAAATAGTATCTGTGCACTAGAGAAATCAGTTCTTTTTTTTGAACATCTTTTGATTCATCTGCCATGATACTGATACATGATACTTCACTTTTTTTCACTTCCTCTGTAATTTCGTTTCTAACCATATCTGCCAAACAACTCAGAACTTCGTTCTGAATTGTTCAGCTACCCTGCTGAGTTTACCTGAAGAATCGGAACCTCCAGAGTAGATAGTGTGTAACTAGTTAGCTAGCATTATCTAGCTAACTAGTTAACGCTAGCTAGCTAGCATAAGCTAACTTTGTGGATAAATATCAATTTTTCGTTACCAACTCGACAGAAAATGGTCAGTTTCACATTTTTCTATTTCTATTTCTATTTCTATAGTTCACTGTCATAAGATGACTGGGTGAACCACATGGCATAAAAACCTGATACGTTTTCAAGAGAAACGTCAAGTGTGCTTAAACTCCTCTTCATGCGATCTCCCTGCTGTCAGTCTCGCACCTCATTGGGGGGGGGGGGGGTTGGTGAACTTCACTTTTATCTTTCTATCATGACTACTTCTTTTAGTTGATTTTGGATTGATCAATTTATTGAATGAGTTTGTAATTTGTGTTTAGCTAAATATTCAACAGTGACTATAAGATATAAATAAATAATATAGGCAACAGTTCACCCCTATAGGATTTATCAATTAGCCTACGGTATATTAGATAGGTACACCTCATAGCTGCTGTCCATTGGAACGATACGACAACGCGGCCGCCATCTTTGGCCTTATATATATAGTAGGGATGTAACGGTATGAAAATTTAACCTCACGGTTATTGTGACCAAAATTATCCCGGTTTTCGGTATTATCGCGGTATTTTTAAAAGTGTGTTCAATATGTTCAGAAAGCACTGATAGGCCTACAGAAACTGAAATAGTTAAAAGTGTTTATTATATTTATTTATATATTATATTATTAAAAGTGAAACTTTTAACATCAAAGGAACAAGGGTTCAGCATGTAAACAGCTTATTTATCAGGAACATTTACAGTAGTGCAGGTTTAATCCAAACATTCAAGACATAAAGAACAATATGTAAACAATTACACGCTCTCCGTCTCCCGCCGACACTTCCTCTGCAGATCGCCATGACAGCGACCTCATAATGTTCACTTTACATGCACATTCTTGCCTTTGACCTCAATGAATTTTAAGTAGTGCTTATATCTCCACCTTGAAAATACCAACTTTTCATCGGATTGCTCCGGACTCGCCATTTCTACTGCTTCATCGAATCTGTTTGTGTGTGCGTGTGCGTGTGGCACGCGTATCCTGGCTTGTGTGTAAAAACACTGGCTCCGATTGGCTACCGTGAAACACGACTCTGCCTTAGCCAATCATAATCGCTAACCCACCCGGTCTCCGTCCTCACTAGCAGTTTGTGTGTGCAGCCAGGGGTGCGTTCGGATTACGCAGTTTATTCAATCAATTCATGGTAACGCACCGCATTTAACTGTCAGTAACAGCGTTGTAACGACGGAAAAATTAATTAGTTAGATTACCCGTTACTGAAAAAATAACGGCGTTACCTAACGCCGTTATTTTAAACGGCGTTATTCCAAACACTGCCCTGATGAAGCGCTGGGAAGGATTTAAGCACACGGTTTCCACACCGCAGGCACGGTTATCCACCGCAATAATAATTTTATTTGAAATGAAAACGGTAATTGTTATTGACAACATTTTTATCGCGGTTTACCGTTACACCGGTAACCGTTACATCCCTAAAATATATATATATATATATATGTATGTATACACACAATTATTTTTTTATATCATACATATTTATATCATCTCAATATTTGAAAAAAATAACCTTTACATGTCTAATGTAAAATAACGTGAACAATCTAACTGTAAATAATCATATTACATATTTACTGTTTATGTAACTGTTCAATTCAAGCTCAATAATGTATATATATTTCTAATATGTAACATTAGTGGCAATTAACTGTAAAAAAAAGTATTGTTTTTCAATTGAGATATCTTAATAATTCAATCACAATGTTGAATAAATTCTATCCATCTATCTATCTATCTTTATTATCAGGCAAAATACAGGCTACCTTTTAGCTCTCTATTTGCCGATTCACATCATCAAAGTAGTTAGTAGTTCTTCTTTATTATCAGGCAGAATGTGGACCGCCTATGGGGTCCGTCTAGACGATTCCATACACTTCCACTAGGGGCAATGTAGAGGGATACACAGATTGAGTGGGGGGCGGAGGGGATGGCACACACATACACAGAAAATCTGAAATAAGTCACTTTTAGGGACAACTGAGATTTGAAGAAAAAAACACATTCTGGAGCGTGCTGAATACAATTAAATTGAAATCTAATCGGGGACGGTGGTTTTGGTCCCCATAAGCAAAGGCGTCCCCAAACAACTGGTGTGTGTGCTGGTGAAAGTCCCCAATCTAGGCTTAAGTACGTGCACACACACACATTGCATCAGAAAGGTTTTGAGAGAGCTGTGTTCAAAATGGACCGCACATCAAGGTGAGCTCAATAATACGGGGCACAAATACTGACAAACTCCGCTCATGTAGCTCGCATTAAGCGGGGTGGGGGGGGGGAATATTCCGATTTACATCATTTCATAATTTCACCTTCATCTTGTGGTTACAAATTGCTTTGGATATTGAGTTCCTGACTTCTGAGCATGCACTTTTCCAGAGTTTGTTGCGGTTATTACAGAAATGGAACTTGTTGACATGCTAGTTTAGAGGAGAAAATAGAAGCTGACTTTAAAGGAGGATGCATTCATTTACAAGATCAAGGCTCAATGTGTATTATCATATGAATGCTGACTTAGCACACACACACACACTTAGTGTGTGTGTGTGTGTGTGCGCATTTTAACTTGCTAAAGTGTGCACGTGTGTCTCAGTGAGTGTGTATGCGCACGTATGTGTCTGGGTGTTTTTTTTGTGTGTGTCTACTTGTGTGTGTGTAGTGTGCACGCGTGTTTGTGTAAATGTGTGTGTGTGCAGGTGTGTGTCTGTATTTTTACTTGCTAGAGTGTGCACGTGTGTGTCTGTGTGTGCATGCACATGTGTTGGTGCGTGTGTGTCTGTATTTTTACTTCAACACACTTGAATCACACCGGCGCCGCCGCGTCTCCGCAGAGCCGTGTTCCTCTACTCCACGCCCACCACAGAGCTCCACACAACGCCGTCAGACGTCCAGAGCTCCAACACCCTCCGTCTCAGCAGAGGCTGAGTGCACTGAGTGTTGTCTCCCCTTCTCTAACCCAACGCTCCACACCAACCGTCCTCTGTCCTCGTCGCACTGTCAGCGGGCCTGCACTGCCCCCTACCGGCGGAGGTAGGCAGTAAGACGGAAAATAGAAAACAATATCAGATGATGAAGTTCGACCCCTTGCCTACAGGCACCGACTCCAAACGGATTCATCCCCGTGCAGACAAGACTATTGAGTACGAACAGCGCTCCTATCCAGTTATGTGTAACGCAGATGAATAATGAACTGGGCGTGTGAAACCCACACCAACGATTCATCACTGTGCGTATTAAGAATGATTTTCTAACCACTTGCACGTTTGTGTTCATACGGAAAAACAAATATACTCAGACAAACAAACCCAGTCACACACACACACCAGTGGAGGCTTCTCCAGTGAGGAGAGGGATCCTCCTTAACATTGTTGACAATAAAAAGTGTAGATTGCCCAGACTACTGTAATGAATGAATGCCCTTAAATATGACTACTTTAATGCCTTTGTATATGTAATGTTCGTTTCCCTGGGTAAAGGGACATTAGCACCCCCTAGCGCCTATTGGATATTACTGCGGGGAGGACGTTCCTCCCTCAGCCTCCATTGACTCCCAGTCATTTCTCGGGCACTACTGGCGGCCGGTGGATAACACAGGGGTCAATGGGAGAGAGGAGGAAAGTCCTCCTCTGAGTGGGTGGGACTAACTAAGGGATCTGAATCACGTCAACATCTATTCATGAGTAGGCTGGAGCCCTGGCTGTGCTATGAACCAATAAGCAGGAGCCCTGGCTGCGCTATGAACCAATAAGAATAAGTCCTGGCTGCGCTATGGACCAATAAGCAGGAGCCCTGGCTGTGGAGCAGCCCGGAGGGAGGGTTTATCCCCTCAAGTCTCTAGGCTACGAGAACCAACAAACCCGCTCAGTCGCAGGCCTCGTTTCCACCGAGCGGTGCGCTGCTGTTCGTTTCAGTACAGTGCGGCTCTGTTCGCTTTTCTTGGCGTTTCCACCGAGCGGTGCGGTTCGGTGCGGCTCGGTTCCCTTATATTGGCGTTTCCACCGCCAAAAGTTTGCCGAAATAAACGCGCTGAGCCTACCGATTTTTCGACACTCCTCCGTTGGGTTACACACGCCGTTATTCTGAAATCACAAAATTATCCCGTTTGGTATGACCAGGTCACTGATAACAAACAGCGAGGAGGATTGACTTGATCTATAAATGAAGTCCCTCATTCTTATTTGGCTTAACACCATGACCAACATTCTGAAACATCCATTAACATCCACAAACAACGTTAGGCTTACAGCCCATGTCAATAGTTGTGAAATTATGTTCTTGTTGTTCTTTTAATTGTTTGTTACTCTGACCGTTCTGTTTGATATTGTGGAAAGGATGTTAGTGAACGATTCAGAGCATGATGCATTTTAAATGGCATCACTTTTGGTCTTGTGTCTTCATTTTTGTTAAAACAATTGTAGCTGAAAATAAACATAGCCAAATTACAACCAATAGCTTCAGTCATTGAGGGCAAAAATAGGCCCAATGAGGCCCAGATTTTTTTATTTAGTTTTACAAATCAAGAGTAGGCCTGATTTGACTAATTGGCTTTGCATCCTTTCCTTCTGCCCTTGTAGTCCAAGACATGCTCCACCAGCTTTCAAAGTACAACGCTGCCACTGGTGGATTTGTATACATTTTATTATTGTATACAAATACATATAATTATCCCTCCCTGCTATTTTGTAGTTCACCAAAACACCCTGAAACAACTTGAGTCTCACATTATCATACGCCACTAACAGTGCAAGCAGGCCAATGGCAACCAAGTGCTCAGTCCTCCCTCCCTCACTTTAAAAACCACCAGCCGCCACTGATACACACACACATGCAGACACACACACACATACAAATGTACTTGCATGGACAAATACACACAAACCCAGCCACCTACATACACACACATACACACACAAATTAGGGCTGAACGATGTACTTACAAACCCAGCCACCTACACACGCACGCATGCAGGCACGCACGCACGCACGCACGCACACACACACTCACAAACCCAGACACACACACGTCTGGTTAGCGGACAATGTGCCCAAAAAATAAGAGGCCTAAGGTGCAGGTTTTAGTGTGTGTGTGTGTGTGTGTGTGTGTGTGTGTGTGTGTGTGTGTGTGTGTGTGTGTGTGTGTGTGTGTGTGTGTGTGTGTCAGTGTACCAGCGCCTTGTTGTATTGTGTCCCTAATTTGGCAAAAGATCACACCGGCTTTTATTTAATGACCACTTCCCGAGCGTGTGGCCCGGTTTTCAGCCCCCCCCGCCCCCCCCCCCCCCCCCCACCCTGGGCGGCTAGCGCTGGTTAGCCTGCAGCTCCCCCGCCCGCCCCCCCCCCGGCTCTCTATCTGGCAGCCGTGACGCCAGCGCCGCCGGTGACTTCCGTCTCAGCTTTTGTTCTTCTTCTGCTCTGAAGGTGAACGGTGGTGACCGCTGTCCACATCAACACGACTCCTCCCCTTCCTGTTCCTGTTCCTGTTTCCCTCTGCTTTGGTCCTGCCCCCCCCCACCCCTCTCTGCCCCCCCCCACCCCTCTCTGCCCCCCCCCCACCACCCCTCTCTGCCCCCCCCCCACCCCTCTCTGCCCCCCCCCCACCACCCCTCTCTGCCCCCCCCCACCCCTCTCTGCCCCCCCCACTCCTCTCTGCCCCCCCCCCACCCCTCTCTGCCCCCCCCACCCTCTCCACCCCCCCCCCCCCCATCCTCTCTGCCCCCCCCCCCCACCCCTCTCTGCCCCCCCCCCACCCCTCTCTCAATGTCTCTGTGTGTGTACCCGTGATCACATTGTGTGTCTCATTTGTCATCATCAGTTGTGTTTTAGCATTGGTGGTGTGTGTGTTTTAGCATTGGTGGTGTGTGTGTTTTAGCATTGGTGGTGTGTGTGTTTTAGCATTGGTGGTGTGTGTGTTTTAGCATTGGTGGTGTGTGTGTTTTAGCATTGGTGGTGTGTGTGTTTTAGCATTGGTGGTGTGTGTGTTTTAGCATTGGTGGTGTGTGTGTTTTAGCATTGGTCGTGTGTGTGTTTTTATCAAGTTTCAAAGTGTTTTTAGTTTGAGAGTATTTTTACTTCGGTATGAATTGATATATCTGTCGAAACGGTGTGTAACAAAAGCACACTGTTTCATTACAAAATAAGTGAAGCAGATAATTAACTAACAAATGACTGAAGATTACTACGGTATTTGCCACCAAAACTCTTCTTTAAATAGACTCAAGGCTTTATTAGAAAGAATTAGCTGGAATCTGAGCCGGAGTCATTAGCTGGAAAGAGGACAAAGTAATTACTGATAGCTTTTAATTAGTGTGTGACAGAAGATGGAGACACTGTCATTATCAGGATAATGATCAGT
>NC_140287.1:1245962-1300962 GCF_964030765.1 Micromesistius poutassou
GAAAGTTTGAAGGATCAAAAAGTTTAGTTTGTTTCTGTTATTACTTTGTCTCCACACAGAAAAATGCTAAGCAGAGTTGAAGTAGCTGCACACACACACACACACACACACACACACACACACACACACACACACACACACACACACACACACACACACACACCTAGATCCACTTAACGACTCAGCCAAGCATTTAAACCTCATTGCTAAATGAGTTGTAATTAATAGTCCGCTGCCCCCCAGGTGGTGGCGGTCGGGCGTGGCCCCCCCCGCTCAGAGGCTTGAGGCGCGTTGCGGTCCACAGGACTTGGCCCCCCCGTCCCCTGGAGCCCTCACAGCCTCCCTGGCAGAGGCCCTTTAGCTTTTGGAGTTTGTTCCTTAATATTCCGTAGAATATTAAGAAGAGACCAACAACCAAATGGCTTTGCACCTCACCTGATTTCTTTATCTGGTGACCTTTCAGAGGGGTGAGTTGTGCCGGGGGAATAAAATGAAAAACAACAACATAACAAAACGTTTTTGTGGACAAAATGTGCAAAAGGCTCCCCTGCGGAAATAACAACCCAAAGAACTGACGTTCAGACGCATTTAAACGGTTGCTGGCAGTGGCAAGTACGCTCTATCACACAATTAAACGAGGATAAACGCTATGTATTTTTGTTGCTTTATTTCTTATTTGTAATGGTTGGCAGATATATTCCAGTGGATATTTCATTCTATTGACCCACCGCCACTGGTCTGCTTGTTCTGTTCAAATCTTTTCACTTGATTTAAGCCATTCAACTTTTCTTTAGTGAGATGTTTTTAGGTGGCTAATTGGCAATCATGAGAAAACGGCTTCCATATATTTTATTATTTTATTATTATTGTACAAAGTATCGGACTGATATCGGTATCAGCAGCTAGCCAAAGCTGTGCTATCGGTATTGGAAGTCAAAAAGTGGTATTGGGACATAATTACTAATGATGTGTCCTTATCATTAATGACTGTTAATTATACATTAATATGAATGTATACATTATTTTATAGGGTTAGGTAAGGATTAACCCCTACCCCTATGCTAACGCTATTATACTAATATTTATTACCACATTAACGAATGTTAATTAATGGTTACAAAACGCTTAGTTAACTGTTGATTAACTGTTAGTAAATTGCGAGTTAATGCTAATTACTGCATTAACCTTACGCAATGGTTACCACAACACGTCATTTCTGGGAATTAACTGTTAGTTCATTGTTTGTTAATGCTTATTACCACGTTAACTATTTATAATTAATTAATGTACCCTTATTGTAAAGTGTGTCTGATTCCATGGAAGTTATAAGCTTTAAGCCTTTTTTACGAAACCTGCGGGGAAACGGTTTACAACATGGACGCCTCCCGGTTCAGATCCCTGCTGCAGCCGCCGGCCTCCGCTCTCTGACGGGAAGGGACGTCGCCATGGAAACTCCCTGTGACTCTAGGGGCGAGGGAGGAGAGGAGGAGGAGGAGGAGGAGGAGGAGGAGGAGGGAGGAAGAGGAGTAGAGGGAGGAGGGGGAGGAGGAGGAGGGGGAAGAGGAGTAGAGGGAGGAGGGAGAGGAGGAGGGGTAGCAGGAGGAGTAGAGGGAGGAGGGAGAGGAGGAGGAGGGAGTGGAGGAGTAGGGGGAGGAGGAGGAGGGAGAGGAGGAGTAGGAGGGGGAGGAGGAGGAGGGAGGAAAAGGAGGGGGAGGGAGGAAGAGAAGGGGTAGCGGGAGGAGGGAGAGGAGGAAGGGAGGGAGGAGAATTCACTGGATGACTCTTTTCAGATGGGGGGCAAACTTTGTGCCAAAAAAATACAAATATTGACGACGGAAAACTGAGCAGCTTTGAAGTAAACAAAAAAACAACAACCAGGAGATAAACAGGAGGGAAGCGAGCGGAAGGGAGAAAACACATCAGTCGCTCTGGAGAGGGTCTGCTCTACAAACGGCGCGTTCTCTGAATAACTCGATGGATGGCTTCCTGAGCAATCAGTCAGTCAGGAAACGCCCTCACACCCCGCAGGGTCTGGCAGACATCCGGTGACCGGAGTTTTACCCCAAAGAGAAACAATTAAAAGTTTCATGAGTTTGTGCTATTATATCATTTTCGAGATGCAGCCCAGTACATCATTTGCTGTGTGTGTGTGTGTGTGTGTGTTTGTGTATGTGTGTGTATGCGTGCTTGTGCACATAGAAATGTGTGTGTGTGTGTGTGTGTGTGTGTGTGTGTGCACATAGAAATGTGTGTGTGTGTGTGTGTGTGTGTGTGTGCACATAGAAATGTGTGTGTGTGTGTGTTACATATCACCGGCTTGCTAATGGGTAAATGACGGTCATTAAACTGAACTAAACGAGCTGTGGAGCAGAGAACAAACAACACGCTGTCTGAAGGGAGGCCTCCATGGAGAGTGTGTGTGTGTGCGTGTGTGTGTGTCTAGGTGTGTGTGTGTATCTAGGAGTGTGTGTGTGTATCTAGGAGTGTGTGTGTGTATCTAGGAGTGTGTGTGTGTGTGTGTGTATCTAGGAGTGTGTGTGTGTATCTAGGAGTGTGTGTGTATCTAGGAGTGTGTGTGTGTGTGTGTGTATCCCGGGTGGAAATGCTTTAACACTGCCAGGGCGAGCCTCACGCTGAGACTTGAAGCTGTTTTCAATCCCACCCCTGATGCTTTGTAACAAAGCATTCAGCGACTACACACACACACACACACACACACACACACTTCAGACCGGAGTCTTCAGACCGCAGACAAATAGAGAGACACTCACATGTACACACAAACACACACAACCAATCTCACACACCCAATCGCACACACACGTATACAGACCCCCCCCGGGTTAGAGTGTGTCACAGACTCAGTCCTGTGGTCCTCTCTCTCCCACACCTCCCTCTAACACACACACACACACACACACCCCAACACACACACCCAATCACACCCAGGCCCTGGCCTCTGGGCGGGGGTGGGGGGGGGGGGAGGTCTGTCTGAGGCGAAAGGGCCATTTCCAGCGGAACCGTCACGGCAGTAAAACGTTGGCCGCAGACAATAGAAACCATTCTAGTCACTGTAGGCGTTTCCACTGCGGCGGACCCGTCCCCAAACCGCCACTTCCTTTACCATGCTCGCCTCTTCTATTGTTGAAAGTTGCCGGTTCGCAGCCGTGTCTCAGAACACTTCTACAGCCATCAGTTTGCATTAGCTCATGAATATTCATGAGCTCACATCGACCCCTATGCAATTCACTAACGGTAATATTATACAGTGTATCTATGGTATCAATAGCTAATCAGTGGCACCTTGGTTGAATACTACAACAATAACGATGTAGGATTTGCTACAGACTCACAGACAGCATTACTTATTTTAATCTAAAGCCTACCCGTTTTGAAAACAGTCCAACACACTACGCTTCAAATTCACCCGAGGCTGAATTAAAAGTAGGCCTACATGTTTTTCTAAATGTTGGAAACAACGAGGTTGTAAAGTAGTATCTTCGGGCACATCTGTCAAAATCTCGACTTTCTCGCTTTTTCAGAATTGAGGGTGTCTATGACTTTCATTTCGCCATACTTACGTAACCGTTTTATAAAAGCAATAGATCACTTCAGTCAGTGAAATGTTCTCATTATACCACAGTGAAGGGGGTCGCCGTACACCGCCCCTTAACTGTGGTATAATGAGAACATACCTCAGCCTGTCGTCATCTATTACTTAATTATATTTCGGGGGGGAACCCGCATTTCTGATCGCACAACGTCAGATCGCCACGGCGACCACAGTACCTTATGAATTTTTGTTTCTTTCCTTTTATTTGATACAGTTTTGATCAATTTTATATATATGTTGATCATAACTCGAGACTCTACAAGTGATAGTCTTGATAAACACAATATTTGAAGTTGTAAAGCGATTTCATTATTTACACGTTTAGCAATTATTCATAAATATATAATGTATAAGTATAAAAAACAAAAAAACAAAGACTTTACATAAGTAAGAATACACATCATTGTAACTGTCCTTGGCCGGTTTCCCCTGCTTAGTGCCTTTACGCACTTGGCCAGTTGTCGCCTCAATAGCCGTGTACTTTCCACCAACGTCTTCAGCCCAGGCCAGTCTGAACCCTTCACTGACTAGCAGTCATTCTTACAGCGCTCATGGTCGCTTCTGAACGCCGTGGTGGTCTCAACAAAGGCGCCTCAGCTACTATTGTTTGTTGTTTTGATATATATATATATATATATTAGAGCTGGGCAATGATTAAAAGTTTTAATTGCGTTAATTGCGTAGTATTGGTGAGTTAACTCAGGATTAATCTCACTTTTAAAATTCTATTTTAAATCCACTCCAATTGAAGTTAAATGAGATTATCAAATGGAATGACACATTATCATTCATACCAAATGTACTTAATAAGCAAAAACTAGATCAAGTGATCATGAGGGAGTTTTATTGACTCACTCAGTGTGGGTTGAATATAAACTTACGGAACACCACAGATTTGGGAATTGTAAACAGGCCGTTAATTAGTACAGTTGTAAACCAACAGTTACTACAAGTGTAGTTAAATTCAAATAAGTAGCGCCACTGATTTGGGAATTGTTAACAGGCTGTCACTTACTGCGAGTGTAATTGAATGTAAAGTAAGTGGAACTAAAAACAAAATGATTTCTGATATGAATGTTGACATTCTGTTGGCCAAACCTTTTAAAATCAAAGTGAAAAAAACAACAATGCATTAATGCGTTAATTTGTATTAATCGTGTTAAAATAAGATTGTGTTAACGCGTAATTAACGTATTAACTTGCCCAGCCCAATATATATATAACCCATATATATTTGTATATATGTGGATATATACAAATATATATACTTGATCACTGGGCCACTTTGTTTACATTGCGTCTTTGTTTACATTGCATTTCTGGAACTTACCCATTTTATAATTTACAATTTACACTTTTATAATTTATTGTTTGTACCGTCTGTTTTGTTTGCCCTGTTTGTCTTGTCGTTGTCCTTACTTAAGCATTTCGTTTAGCATTTACCTTAGCGTCTATTTTAGTTAGTACTTTGTACTTTTATTGTATTGTATTGTATTTTTATCCTGTGTTTTTCCGCTGTTGCTGGGCTGTTGCAACAAACACATTTCTCCTACGGGGGATTATGAAGTTGTATCTAATCTAACCACGGGTTTCGACCCCTGAACTAGCCCATTCAACTTTCAACAAACACACACAAGGGCTAAACTAACTCCTTAATCCGAGCAGGGTTTTGTGCAGTGACAGACAAGACAAAAGCATGGAACGCTTGCTGTGAAACAGTTATGGCCCCAGACAGCAGTCTAAACGAATTAGTCAGACAGAAAGTAAGGTGTCTGGAAAAGAGGGTTCAAACGTGAACGATTCAACAAGTCGATTCAACAACTGTTGCTGTTGCTCAGTTTTCCTTCAGCTTTTACACATGGTTTTGTTACAGAAAGATGCAATTACTGTTTATATAATTATAATTAATAGTACAAACACTAACGATACAATTCATAATTTATGAGACCATTGAGGAGTTTTGAAAAAGTTATTTTTAGGTAAACTTTCAGCGAGCATTTGTATTCATAGTTCAGTCATCAAACATCCTCAATTGGTGGCATAGACATTTGCAGTTCTATCACAAAACCTGCTCAATCAGTTTGAAAGGTCATTAGTAACCAATATTTCTAACGTAAATTTAGCATAATTGGCCTCTTTCAATTGAGGCTGTGGCTGTCTGTCTGCATAATTGATATGTAATGTCTAATCCATAATGAAGAATCACAGTGATGGGGCAATTCTTCAGCCAATCTTTAGCAGCGTTCTCCTGTTAGCATTTGTCAGATAAATGAGCTCAGAACCTTGATAGGTTCAGGGAATGAGTCCTAGAACAAACTTGGAAATCTGGCTTTGGATTTCTAGCACATTCTTAATTTAAATATGTTTACCTTACAGTTGAGTAACATTGAACGAAAAAAGGAGCCTTAGTAAGAGTTTTGAAAACCAAAGGAAAAACTAGGCTTAGTATGAAATGGCAGAGAAAATAATATATATTTAACATGGAACCCTGGCGCCTGACTAATTAGCGTAATTAACTAAACATAGTGTAAACATTAGGATCATTGACTCCACTATTCCAGGATTTTGCTCTTGATTTTGCCCTAATTGAGTGATTAGGTCAGTAAGGGTGAATGAGTGATTGAAGTTTGCCATGAGTAAGGAAGCAAGCAAGTGAGCGAGTGAATGAGTGAGTAATGAGTGATAAGGTCCATGAGTGTGAATGAGTGATGGAAGTTTGTCGTGGGTAAGGAAGAGAGTGAGTGAGTAATGAGTGATAAGGTCCATGAGCGTGAATGAGTGCTAGTAGTTTGTGGTTGGTTTAAGTGCGGCGGTTCCCCTGTTCAAAGTCCTGTCAGCGTCGTCTCCTGTACCCGGCTGTTGTCATGAAGGCGCGCTGCAGCCCTCCCTGTTCAAGGAAGTGAGTGGTTTCTTATCACTTCAATACGAGCGCCGCGGTCAAGCAGCGAGCCGCCTGCAGGCGACAGGGCCTGATAAGGTGGGACAAGGACAGAGCGCCACGGAGGCCGCCTCAATAGGGAGTCACACTCGCCCCCGCTGCTTATCTCCGGTGGTGATGTAATGGATCCTATTCATCATAACAACATGTTGGAGCGTCGCTTTATCGACGCAGTGCCTCTTGAAGTTGCAGTGGGATTTACATCAAAAACCGGGGGAAAACAACGGCGCGTAAACAACAGAAAACAAAGAGCAACACATACGAATCCATCTGGGGAGAGGCGGATAAGGTCGGATCACAAAGCAATAACGCCACATAAAAACATTTGCTTGCCGGCATCAGGATGATGCATCACGGGCGTTCTGACTGGCTCTTAATTCACCGGGTGCCATTCACGCCGCCGGCGTCTGTATCTGCGTCGCGGGGACAAAGTGGAGGAGCCTGGCGCCGAGGAAGGACTGACAGCTCATTAGCAAGAGCTGAGGAAACCGCTGCGAGCTAGTCGACACCAGCCAAGCCCCGGCTCCTTGCGCTGACGTGCCGGTCATGGGTTTAGGAAGCTGAGCGCGGGTTGGTTTGTACCGGTTCGAGGCAGTAGAGGCTGTGCTAAGCCTGTAGGTGCTATGGTTATTTTCGGCTATAAGCGACGATGCAGCCCCGGACTTTGTTGATTGTCTGCCTCGTCTCGACTTTGCAATTCTAATTAGAGATGACTGGTGTGTTTTCGTTCTTTAACCGTCTTGTACTTAGGAAAGAGAGACCTTCAAAACCACTGTGAGGCGACCCTCGCAGCACGTTGAAGATTAAAGGACGTGTCGACGGTGTAGCCTTGGTGTTTTGATATGCTAGTCATCACAGCTTTTAGTGTTGGAGTTAGCACCGGTAGCATTCAAGGTTGCGACATAGGCTAGCATGTGCGCCACGCCATCTCATGTTCAGCTCAAACCAATTAAATCTGGTGGCCCTTAGCCACACAACTTTACAGGCCTGTAAAGTTGTTAAGTATTTATGCTCTCAACTGGTAGGCCTTTGACGCTAGTAGAATGGGTTACATTTTTATGGATGATTTTTAAGGAAAAATGAAAGATAACAACAGACTGTTAGGAATAATAAACAGTTTTCTCTGTTCTTCCCTGAACACACAACCAAATAAATAAAGACGTTGAAATATGGAGTTTCTACAACATACATCTTGACCTTCCATTAATTGAATATTGGCCACTATAGTAAAATATACAGTGTAAATATGACCCCGCCATTTTGACATCACCCTCTCTAATAACATGCTGCATTTATTTGTCTTTGTAACGTTTTGTACAGCTTGTTTAAAAAAAGGCATTAAAAAATAAATAAATAAGGAAATAGCAGACCACTCACCAAGGGAAACGGTCTGCGCTTTGTGACCGTTTTGCTAGTAATGTGAAAATAGCTTCAGCAATTGAGTGCTGCCTTTAGCAGCCTTGACAATTTGGCACTTTTGTTTGGGAGTATGCATTACATACGTGTGTGTGTGTGTGTGTGTGTGTGTGTGTGTGTGTGTGTGTGTGTGTGTGTGTGTGTGTGTGTGTGTGTGTGTGTGTGTGTGTGTGTGTGTGTGTGTGTGTCCTTGCTTGCGTGTGCAGTTGTCAAATGTCCTCCCTCTCCATTCAGTTTTTGGCGGCAAATTCACAATAATTATATATATTTTTATGACAAAAACGTTCTGGGTGACACTGTTTTGCAAGCGAGGTGTGAGGGAAAAGTATTCCAGTAGAACAGCCGGCCAGATGTGACATTTTTTTACAGACTGGCCTGCTATTACAGAGTCGTGGTGAATAAAATCATAATTAATACCTTTCTTTTTACTCCCTCACTCACACATTTACCCGTCATATTACACGTCATATTTTCGTTTCCTTTCTGTAAAGTGGTTGTTATCTACGATGCCATGCGCCATCTTAATCAAAACGACTTCCCTGCTTCGTCCAAAAGTCTTGATGGGGTGAAATGTTGGGTCACCTGCAATTTGAACCAAAATAATTGTGTTGCGTTTGGCGACCGGTCCCTCAGTCCTTTGCACCGGCTCACAACTACCTACTGAGATTAGATATTTAATCATAACTACCTACTGAGATTAGATATTTAATCAGCGCTAAACAGACGCAGACGTCAAACTTGCACAACAACCACAATTTATTTTTGCAAATCTAACGTATTAGATTTGCAATATTTACATTGTCTTGGCCCTCCTGCAAAACATATTATTGTTTAAATATCACATAATATTTTACAAACCTTTGGTTTCCCTAAAATAAAAACGATGGGAAGTATTAGAAGAACAAAATGAATGTGTCTCGTCAGTTTAGAAAACAAGATCAGTGTTTGTACAATATCCACGGATCCGGTCCTAGAAATAAATGATGCATTGATCTTGTACTTACTAACCCGATCAAAAGATTGTGAATGAGCAATCAAATTTAGCTTAACTGTCCCTCCGAAACATGAATTCTTTGATCGATGGAGTGTGTGTGTTCTGAGACAAGGTCCGCTAGCTGTCTGAGAGGCGACACCGTGTGACTGCTGTCCACACAGATTTGGTGTCTCAGAGCGTATTCATCAATTCGTCCCTCCACCCATCCCCTCATTCGTTGGCACGGTCACTGACTGAAAAACCGGTAAGGAGGTGGAGAGGGTGGGGACGGCGTAGCAGTGCTGATGGCAGATACCGAGAGTAGAGGATGGAGTCATGCTTGAAAGGTTGAGGTATTGAGTTTCACTTCCTGACAGTCGGCTGACCTTTGGGTCTCTGGAGGAAGCGCCGGGAGTGGGACAGAGACCCGTTTCTCCGTCACAGGCCCTCGCCTTTTTCTTCTTTTCCTGCCGGATTAAGAATGCCCTCTATCTATCCATCCAACTCTATCTGCTGAAATTGCCGACCTTATCGGGAAAACATATTGCTTACTGACATGAGGGCTATTATACCACTGTTTTGTTGATAAGGGATTTCTTTTACCCTGCCAAAATGTTTCACATTTAGCGTCACATGCTGAAAACGATTATGTATTCAAGCGAAACACGCAGTGTGTCGTATTAATACCACATTTTGTCGGTTTGTTTGGTGTGGCGAAACCGACCGAAGATCAAGTTTAAATAATAAGAAGAAGAGACCAACTCACTGAGGTAAATGACTGTTCCCTTTAATGCCCCCTGGCCGCTGTTATCCATGAACATACGCAGACGGACTGAGACAGCTCAATGCTAACTGGCTGAACGCCAATGGCAGCAGACCTCTGGACTGGGAGACAGCTGTGATGCTTACGCCCAGTACACTATTGGGAGCAGACCTCTGGACTGGGAGACAGCGATGGCAGTTATTTGTTTTTCTTTGTTCCTTTATACTAGCGCCTCTTGGCAGAATAGTAGCTAGTGTCTATCGTGCCGTGTCATGCTGCGCTACACATTACCTTTCTTTCTTTGTCACAGGGGATCCCTCTGTATCTTGTTAACACAAGAGATTAGACGCTCCATTACTGGTCCCAAGTGGTTTTTATCCTGCAGCCAACCGAGCAGAGAAGCTAGTTTTAATGGCCCCTGGGCCAACATTGACTAAAGGCCTTTGAAACTCACCTCTTTTTCTGTTGTTTAAGAGATTGCGCTGCAGTTTGTTTCATCGGCTGACCCAAGGGAACTGGCCGGATGCTTGGTGCCGCCCTTCGAGTTGGGCCCTTTTCATTACTCGTTGCCGGACCCTACAGCTCTCTAGATGTGGCTCTGGATTTCCAGGCTAGCGTATGCTGACAATGGAGGGTTGTTCTTGTCTCCTGTCTGCCCCCCCCCCTGATCGCGCTCTTCATAGTCGTGTTTACCTCCAAGGATCAAAGGTTGTAATCTAGTTGTCTTTGCGTGTTTTTCATGTCCTATGGGCGTATGTATTTGTGTATCATTTAATCGTAGACCTGTGTTTTTCAATATTTCCACAATTCTTACTTTTCTTTTTGGTGCCTTTATTGACAGACAGTGAAGACGGACAGGAGATTATATCAGAAAAGAGTATGTTTCGCTCCAAGATGTAATGCCTATATGGTTAGCACACTAGTGGTTTTAGCCACCAAGCCGTAGCTTGGTGTCAACATTAAAAATGCAACGTTCCATTCATTCATTATCATTCAAACGCAGAGGCATTGACACGGCTATTGCTGTTGCTGGTCTAGATCGATTCCTGCCCATATTGTTGGGCAGTTGTATGATGGTGCGGGCAATGTAAGCGGGAAAGGCACGCATCGCAGCACAGTTTCCCGCAGCAGTCTACGTTCACTGCAGAAACCACACTCTAAACTTGGCGATTGTGCACTCCACTAAGGTCAGGGATGTTCGTAACTGTCTAGACACGGTCCAATAAATAGTGAACTTCATCACAGCCTCACCGAAGCACCTACAGTGCTTTATGGCAAACAATCGCAACAAAAAACGGCTGTAGAAATTATCCGACACCCGCTGGTCTCAGCATGATTCATGTACAGTATGTCTTCTGTCATTGATCAATATGAGGACATTTTAACCTCGATGGTTGAATTAAAATCAGAGGGAGACAGCAAGTGCAGCTCGCAAGCGACCTCCCACATGAGCAACGGAATCATGTGATTTTATTATATGCCTTGTGATAGGGTTGACTTGTGACGTGGCGTTTGATCGGTACATTTCGGCTACGCATGTATTTTTGGAATTTTAAATTGCTGCAATAAATTATGTTGTTGTTGACTTCTAACATGTCTCTGTCTTTGCTGTTTAAATCTAACAGTAGTCTACGAGTAATATATCGGCGGTAACCACTGTTTTTCAGCATCCAACATTCAGTGGTGTTGGATGTGTTTTAATAAAACACATCCAACACTACTGAATGTCCAGCTGGTGACTCCACTGAGGCTATAGTAACGATGCTCTTAGTGCTCTACGAGTGCCCCTGGAGCCCTCGTTAGCTACGAGGGTTTTCACGACGTTCGTTACGCAACAATGCTTTCGGGAACGGTGTGAAAACTGTACGATGCTCGTCCGATGAACTTAACGAACCAGGCTAACGATGCTTTTGGAATACGGGGCCCAGGGCAACAACCACTGCAACGTTTTCACTCCATCAGCAATGGCTAGCTTCACAACACCACTCTCATGAATACGCTGTCCTGCCCCCCCAACCCACTGACATGTCAAAATTGGTCAAAATATTGCCTCGACGTCTTCACTAACATGTTTTGAAGTGAGCTTCTGCGTCTGTAAGCTATCCGTATCATATTGTGGATGAATAAGTCTGACCACGTGTACCATCATTTCATGGTGATTCAGAAGAAGAAATATATAACACGTTAGCATGCTATGCTCTGAAGCCGCCTTCAGTGTTCAAAAGGATAAAACATGATAAATGTGGTTAATGTTAATGTTATGAATGTATTGATATCTTGGTATATGTAACGGTGTGTATACATAGGTATAAACATACACACACACACATACAAACACTTGTTATACAAGGATACCGGCATTAACGCAGTCATTTGGCAGTGAAAGACTCGAAGCCATGAAACAAATAAGCGTGTGTGTAAAAATCCCGCCTTTTTGGCTGACACTATTGTGTAGGATGACAGATAGCCTCTTCGGTTTGTTGAAGCCCTGCTCCTGTAACTTGGTTTTTGTTTCCCCCCACATTCAAAACATTCATAATTACATTTCTTACACATCTGTCTGCACACACATTGGCCATAAATCACCATCACAACGATTCCATTAGCCCGCGCAGAACAATATACAAATAGTGGTGGAGGTGGAGGAGGAAGGTGGTTCAAATACACAAACAGAAATGGCATTCATTTATGGGGGGGGGGGGGGGGGGGGATGTAATAATGGCCGTCAATCCACCACCCTTTATACACCGTCCTCCGAGCGGCACGGGGGGGGGTCATTACGCCCTAAAGGAGACATTATGGTCACCAGTAAACATAGTATACCAGTTCACATTATGGTGCACCAGTAAACATAGTATACCAGTTCCAGAAAATAGTATAGTATACCAGTTGCTTTTAGGAAAAAGAATCTCTCCTACCGCTATCCCCCTCTGTCTCAGTCCCTTCACAATGTGCTGTTTCTGGTGTCTGTAGCTTTAATGCAAATGAGCTGCTGCCCATTGACCAATGAGCTGCTGCCCATTGACCAATGAGCTGTCAGAGTGAACCACAGCATGGAGGAGAAGTGATTGTTGCTGTTTGTGGACTCCCGAAGCTCTATATCTATATAATATTATATCATAATTATAATATATAATATGATATAATATATAGGTATCTATATAATATAATATCTAATATCAGGGCCAAAAGCTATGTGCTCCTCGGATGATATTATGAATCATAAAGACTGTGTCTGACGTCTCTGGTGCTTCCACAACAAGTAAAGACTCGTAGTGGGGGTTATCTCGGCCATGGGGGAGAAGAATTGGGAGAAAGGAACTTTGGCTTTGACTCCCTGAAGTCCAGATTGAACCGTGACATGGAGGAGGAAGGGACTGTACTCCTGGAGCTGAGCTGATGGACTGCCGCCTAAAGGCCCATTCACACCCTACGGTGAATACGGATAGGGGCCCTTCCGTCCGGTCCCGGAGGTCGTTTCGTCCGTCAGTGAGTCGCCTCTGAGCTTACGAATCCGGAGTCTCTCCACTCCCACTCCACTCCCACCGGAGATGGAGGCGGCAGTAGAGGCAGAAGTCCAACCATTTGTGACAATAGAGTAGTAGGCCTATAATATCTGATGTATATATATTTAGTATTTAACGTTTTATACTTGTATTATACTATATACCTGACCTTTTTATTTTATTGATCACCTGCTTTGGCAATGCAAATGTATATTTTTCATGCCAATAAAACTTTTTTGAATTTAAATTTTGAGCAGAGAATCTGCAGGTTGGTGAGGGGCCACATGTCACCGCCGCGTACACTTTGTGCCGGATGACACAGAGCAAAACCATCTCCTCTACAGACACCATGTTTGCGATTGTCGATGCCGGTAAGACGGAGGTATGAAGGGTAGTCCCGGAGACAACGGTTAGTACGGACCGACGAATGTCGTCCGGATCCGGAGGTATGAGTGAGCCTTAAAGGCTGCCTCGTACCTCCCGGTCCGGACGACATTCGTCCGTCCGTACTAACGACTCCGTCCGGTTTCAGCGTTGTTATGGATGTTACGCAATACGTTATATGTTACGCACATAAGCAAGTAGGCTTCACACACGCGCACACACACACATGGACGGAGAGAAGGACACACACATGAGTACACACACACACACACATCGGTCGAGCGACACACACACACACGGTTGTGCATCGCAGTTTTTCTCTGCTTCAACTCATGGCATCAGAAGAAAGAAGAAAACTAGAGAGAGAGAGAGAGAGAGAGAGAGAGAGAGAGAGAGAGAGAGAGAAAGACAGAGAGAGAGAGAGAGAGAGAGAGAGAGAGAAAGACAGAGAGAGAGAGAGAGAAAGACAGAGAGAGAGAGAGAGAGAGAGAAAGATGCACAGCAGGGTTATAGGGTTGTCTATTAGTCCCTGGAGTTCAAACGCTGAAGGGCGACAGCCCAAAAGCACCAGGGTTCTCCCCGTACCCTAAATGGCAGAAGTTCTGCTCTAATACCCTAATCTCACTATAAAGTGATATATGCATAACCTGATATGAATTATTGTAAATTAAGCTAATTTATTTTGGGACGCACATTATAAAACGACAGTTCCCTCTTTGCTCTACTTTGTGTTCTAGTTTCCCTTTTTTATATTCTCCATTTTCCACTGGCTTTTCCATCTCCAGCGGCGCGATTGTCACGGAGCAATTTCCTCTTCTGGGTTCATCAAGTACGGCCCCAGCTCTGCATCTGAAAAGGGGTCAAAACATTGTTGTTGTTGTGTGGTGGGGATATTAACCATGGCAATGCGGAAATCACAAAACCGTGAGGCTTTGTATTTGCCATCACATTGGTCCATCAAAATAAAAATAGTTTTCACTGCTTTCCGTACGTTAAAGGAGTGATATCATACCACCAGGTGTTAGCATGATTAGCTGTTACAAGCCTTGAAAACATGTCTTGTGTTTTAGTGACACCAGAAGTGGGTGTGTTCACCTAGCTGTACGCTGGATAGATCAGTCTAAAGTCCTACCCAGTGGACTGTAGCAAACGCTGCTCATCTACCCATCATACATCACAATGCACACACTTGCTTTTCACTAAAACACAGTGAAAAGCATATTTCAAACGGCCTGTATTGGCTAATCACACTCACCCCTGGTGGTGTAACAGGGGTCCATTCAACGGTCACAGGTCCTACAGAAACATCTAACATGGAGGAGACGGCTGGGGAAGTGGTTTCTGTAATCGGGAACCAGATGGGCCGTATTTATGCATGACAGACACATGCACATGAAAATTCACATTTTCTTATTTCATGCTCTATATTTATTCAAGGGAATCAATAAAGGATTTTAATTCAGGCTGATTTTCACAGACTGATCAATAACTTTATATTCTATGTAGAAACGATGTGCAAACCTCAAATCGTGATTCATCTAATGATACGAGGACCTAACTTTTAACAGAGGTTTTTGTATTCCCCTATTGGTCCTTTTCCATAAACTGCAGAGAGGGTGGATGTGTCTGGCATCGGAACTCAGTCATTCTGCTCGCTTGATGTGTTGTGATGCACGACTCTGAGCATCAAACTAAGAAGCAAATTAAACTGCATTCATTCTGGAAGCAGAGTACAGTGTGACGACGACACAAAGAATTAATAAGCCTTTTTGAAAAAGGTGAACAAATGGACATTTTACAACAACACTGTTGCCGTTCCGCACAGTAATAAATAAACCGTGGTTGAAATTCATACTTTAAAAAACCTTTATTGTGTTAACACAAAATACATTCCAGGTAGAAAAAAAAACAAAAGAACATCTAGGCTCATTGATATATTCTGCTTATTCGTCGTAATATGACTTATTTGAAAAGATACTTTTATTTTTCCAGACACAGCTCCCAATCTAATCCACCTTAAGCTCAATATATACTCAGTTTGAAGGAAATCATTAACACTTAAGAAGAAAGAGTTTCTTTAGTGGAATGAACTGTGGGCAGTAATGAAACATAATGAAACCTGTGGACCTTTGAAAATGACTTTACCTTACATTTGTATTTGAAAAAAGAAAACACGAGTGCGTGTACACACACATCAATTAACAACATCAGCGTGAGTGTGTAGCTGCCCATACATTTAAAGGACCTCAATCTCCAGCCGATACTCACCATATAGTCAATTAGTTTAGCACTCTTACGCTACTTCATTTCAAACAGTATTTGGAGCCAAATTCAAAACAAAAGCCTTTGTTCAAACAGCATCACAATTTCCCATATCGTATATTCAATATTGAATCGTTAATATGATTGCACGTTACAGGAAAAAGATTAGTGCGTTAAAAGTGACGTATAAACGTATAAATCCCTTTCCAACATTCCTGTTGCACCGGAATCATCTTGATGAACACTGACCCACAAACAACAAAAAACAGTTATGGTAACACAAGTATTTACAGGCGTTGGGCGGGTTCACGAGGTCCGTTAAGGAGGGGGGGGTTTGGATATGATGGTGTGCGTGTCGCCGTGGGCTGCACACCCTAACCCCCTCCCCACGGGCCGGAGGGTGTCCCCAAGAATTCTGTGGAGAGGAGCAAAAAGATATCAGACATGAGCAGTGCTAGCACGTTAGCATGACTGCACTCAGTCCCGTACTACTGTCACTCTTTGTAGTTTGTGCTACCGTCACTCTTTGTAGTTTGTGCTACTGTCACTCTTTGTAGTTTGTGCTACTGTCACTCTTTGTAGTTTGTGCTACCGTCACTTTGTAGTTTGTGCTACTGTCACTCTTTGTAGTTTGTGCTACTGTCACTCTTTGTAGTTTGTGCTACCGTCACTTTGTAGTTTGTGCTACTGTCACTCTTTGTAGTTTGTGCTACCGTCACTCTTTGTAGTTTGTGCTACCGTCACTCTTTGTAGTTTGTGCTACTGTCACTCTTTGTAGTTTGTGCTACCGTCACTCTTTGTAGTTTGTGCTACTGTCACTCTTTGTAGTTTGTGCTACTGTCACTCTTTGTAGTTTGTGCTACCGTCACTCTTTGTAGTTTGTGCTGTCACTTTGTAGTTTGTGCTACTGTCACTCTTTGTAGTTTGTGCTACCGTCACTCTTTGTAGTTTGTGCTACTGTCACTTTGTAGTTTGTGCTACTGTCACTCTTTGTAGTTTGTGCTACCGTCACTCTTTGTAGTTTGTGCTACTGTCACTCTTTGTAGTTTGTGCTACTGTCACTCTTTGTAGTTTGTGCTACCGTCACTCTTTGTAGTTTGTGCTACCGTCACTTTGTAGTTTGTGCTACTGTCACTCTTTGTAGTTTGTGCTACCGTCACTTTGTAGTCTGTGCTACTGTCACTCTTTGTAGTTTGTGCTACCGTCACTTTGTAGTCTGTGCTACTGTCACTCTTTGTAGTTTGTGCTACCGTCACTCTTTGTAGTTTGTGCTACCGTCACTCTTTGTAGTTTGTGCTACCGTCACTCTTTGTAGTTTGTGCTACTGTCACTCTCATGCTACAAATCACTCTCGTGTTTGTCATCCTTCAACCATTGGAGGACAACACAACATGCACCTTGGTGATCAGGTTGCCTATTGGCTGGAAGGGACTGGTCATCATCGACTCGTCCACAGGCCCCGCCCCCTGGGTCTGCCTGCCTCAGCCTCCTCCTGCTCCCTGTGGTCCAAAAAAAACACAAATGTTCACAATGACAAACAGCAAGGACTTAAATGATGACAGGACTGCGTTCATGAAGTGCTTTCTAACCAGCGGCCACTCAAAGCGCCTTCAAATATCACTTCACACACACACACACAGACGGCGGCGTCAACCACCAGCTCGTCGGGTGGCAGTTTGGGTGAGGTGCCTTGCTCAGGGAGCAAGGCAGCTCACCCAAACTTGCTCAGGGAGCAAGGCACCTCATGAGGAGCCGGGGAATGGAACTAGCAACCTTCCTGTTACCAGTCAAGCCTCTCTACCCCCCGGACCACAGGCCTGGTTCGGCCGTGGGTCCTCAGAAGGAGGCCTCCTTCTGTTAAACTAAACCCAGTAAAGACTTTAAAGGGGTGCTATTGTGCCACCAGGTGTGAGTGTGAAGAGCCATTACATACCGTTTGAAGAACGGCCCTTTGGTGTGTTTTAGTGACATCACAAGTGGGCGTATCCACCCGGACGTCAAACGGCTTTTAATGGCCGGTCAGGCTGACAGCTGGTGACGTCTCTGCTTTAGGTCGTGCGGTGTGAGCCAGCCTTACGTACACCGGCCCGCCACGTCTTCTGCAGCTCTTCTGTGGACGCCATTTTAGCTCTGGGTCAAGTCTTTTTCGTTCACTCAACCGCTAATCAATCGGAACGTTTGAATGCCGCCGCTTGAGTGACATAAATGGGAATGTCCAACTAGATGTATGATGGATACATAAGCAGCGTTTGTTAAAGTCCAAGGCAGGTAGACTGAAAGGCAACCAAAAATAAAATATGAGAAAAATAAATTTACAATCTTTAGATCCACACAGCCGTCAGCTGTTAAATAAAACAAGCTTCAGTCAAAGGTTTCTTTACTCATCCAGTTGTATTTACACATGCCTTCCCCGCTGGGGGGGGGGGGGGGATTTCTATAGACAGATCAACTGACGTTTTACCGCCATTTTTTCCGAAGTCTTTATTTTTTCTGAAGTCTTTATTTTTTCTGAAGTCTTTATTTTTTCCTCTTCTTTTTTACTTCCGGGAATTCCTTGGATATTCTGGTTCTGATTCCTCTTTTGGTTGTGGTGGTGTGTGTGTGTGGTTGTGTCTGTGTGTCAGTCTGTCTGTGTGTCTGTCTGTCTGTCAGTCTGTCTCTGTCTGTCTGTGTGTCTGTCTGTCAGTCTGTCTCTGTCTGTCTGTGTGTCTGTCTGTCAGTCTGTCTGTCTGTGTGTCTGTCTGTCAGTCTGTCTCTGTCTGTCTGTCTGTCTGTCTGTCTGTCTGTCTGTCTGTCTGTCTGTCTGTGTGTCTGTCTGTGTGTCTGTCAGTGTGTCGGTCTCTTCATGCTCTGCTGCAGTCTGTCTCTGTCAGTCAGTCTGTCTGTCTGTGTGTCTGTCTGTGTGTCAGTCTGTCTCTGTCTGTCTGTCAGTGTGTCTGTCTGTCAGTCTGTCTCTGTCTGTCTGTCTGTCTGTCTGTCTGTCTGTCAGTCTGTCTCTGTCTGTCAGTGTGTCTGTGTCTTCATGCTCTGCTGCAGTCTGTCTCTGTCTGTCTGTCTGTCTGTCTGTCTGTCTGTCAGTCTGTCTCTGTCTGTCAGTGTGTCTGTGTCTTCATGCTCTGCTGCAGTCTGTCTCTGTCTGTCTGTCCTCCTCGGGGACTTTGATCTCGATGTCTTCAGGCTTCAACCCGTCCTTCCCGTTGTCCTCCTTCAGCGGCAGCTTCCTGAGGGAAACACACACACACACCTGGTGACACACACACACACCTGGTGACAAAGACACACACACACACACACACACACCTGGTGACAAAGACACACACACACACACACACCTGGTGACAAAGGACCAGCGGTACCGACAAAGGACCAGCGGTACAGACAAAGGACCAGCGGGGCCCTTTGTCACCAGGGGGGGGGGGGGGGCCCTGGTGGTGGTTCAGTGTCTGGGGGGGGGGCCCTGGTGGTGGTTCAGTGTCTGGGGGGGGGGGGGGGGGCCCTGGTGGTGGTTCAGTGTCTGGGGGGGGGGCCCTGGTGGTGGTTCAGTGTCTGGGGGGGGGGGGGGGGGCCCTGGTGGTGGTTCAGTGTCTGGGGGGGGGGGGGGGGGGGCCCTGGTGGTGGTTCAGTGTCTGGGGGGGGGGGGGGCCCTGGTGGTGGTTCAGTGTCTGGGGGGGGGGGGGGGCCCTGGTGGTGGTTCAGTGTCTGGGGGGGGGGGGGCCCTGGTGGTGGTTCAGTGTCTGGGGGGGGGGGGGGGCCCTGGTGGTGGTTCAGTGTCTGGGGGGGGGGGGGGGCCTGGTGGTGGTTCAGTGTCTGGGGGGGGGGGGGGGGGGGGGCCTGGTGGTGGTTCAGTGTCTGGGGGGGGGGGGGGGGGGGCCCTGGTGGTGGTTCAGTGTCTGGGGGGGGGGGGGGCCCTGGTGGTGGTTCAGTGTCTGGGGGGGGGGGGGGCCCTGGTGGTGGTTCAGTGTCTGGGGGGGGGGGGGGGCCCTGGTGGTGGTTCAGTGTCTGGGGGGGGGGGGGGGCCTGGTGGTGGTTCAGTGTCTGGGGGGGGGGGGGGCCCTGGTGGTGGTTCAGTGTCTGGGGGGGGGGGGGGGGGGGCCCTGGTGGTGGTGCAGTGTCTGGGGGGGGCGGGCTCTGCAGTGTGATGTCATCCACCGCCGGAGGCTCTTAGCACTGTGGTGTACAGAGCGCCTGCTGTCAATCATCCGGAGGCGGTGCTTGACAGGTTTGACAGGTCGATGTGTGTGTGTCTACGTGTGTGTTTGTGTTTGTCTGTGTACACACATGTGTGTGTGTTTGTGTGTGTGTGTGGGGGCGGGCTGGAAGATTGCCTTTTATCCCATCATCGAAACCGCGTCCAGAAATAAAATAATAATTAAAGGAGACATGTTGTGGTGTAAACCATGGCAAGTAAACAACAAACAGTTTTTTAGTTCCATAAAACATGTTTTTGAAGCTGTTTGCTGGAAATAGCTTTTAGGAAAAGAATTCTCTCCTACCGCTATTCCCCTCTGTCTCAGTCCCTTCACAATGTGCTGTTTCTGGTGTCTGTAGCTTTAATGCAAATGAGCTGCTGCCCATTGACCAATGAGCTGTCAGAGTGAACCACAGCATGGAGGAGAAGTGATTGTTGCCGTTCGTGGACTCCTGGAGCTCTATATCTATATAATATATATAATAATAATAATATTATAGGTATCTATATAATATATCTAATATCACGGCCAAAACCTGTGCGCCTCAGATGATATTATGAATCATAAAGACTGCGTCTGACGTCTCTGGTGCTTCCACAAGTAAAGACTCGTAGTGGGGGTTATCTCGGCCATGGGGGAGAAGAATTGGGGGAAAGGAACTTTGGCTTTGACTGTCTGAAGTCCAGACTGAACCACGACATGGAGGAGGAAGGACTGTCCTCCCGGAGCTCCGCCACCGGAGCAGGCGGTCACATCTGTTGTTGTACAGAATCTCCCTGCTTCTGAAATGCGTGAACATCTCCGCCAAGCGCTGGTCCGCTGGTCCACAAAATGTTATCTATGCTCTGATTGGAGGGGGGTGGGGAAGTGGGTGGTAATATTCACATGTGCCTGCTTCCTGCGTAGGAGGGGCGCCGGAACTGACTGCTCATCTGGAGACTGTAGGCGGGGTGCTTTCAGATCACACACACACATCTCACTCAAAGAAGCATGTAGGGACTTATTTCAAAGTTTGTATGTGTGTGGCAGCACCAGAGACCCAAAACAACAGCCCAAAACAACAGCCCAAAACAACAGCCCAAAACAACAGCCCAAAACAACACCCCCAAAACAACACTCCAAAACAACACTCCAAAACAACAGCCCAAAACAACAGCCCAAAACAACAGCCCAAAACAACACTCCAAAACAACAGCCCAAAACAACACTCCAAAACAACAGCCCAAAACAACACTCCAAAACAACAGCCCAAAACAACACTCCAAAACAACACTCCAAAACAACAGCCCAAAACAACACTCCAAAACAACAGCCCAAAACAACAGCCCAAAACAACACTCCAAAACAACACTCCAAAACAACACTCCAAAACAACAGCCCAAAACAACACTCAAAAACAACAGCCCAAAACAACAGCCCAAAACAACAGCCCAAAACAACACTCCAAAACAACAGCCCAAAACAACAGCCCAAAACAACAGCCCAAAACAACACTCCAAAACAACACTCCAAAACAACACTCCAAAACAACAGCCCAAAACAACACTCCAAAACAACAGCCCAAAACAACAGCCCAAAACAACAGCCCAAAACAACACTCCAAAACAACAGCCCAAAACAACACTCCAAAACAACAGCCCAAAACAACACTCCAAAACAACACTCCAAAACAACAGCCCAAAACAACACTCCAAAACAACAGCCCAAAACAACAGCCCAAAACAACACTCCAAAACAACAGCCCAAAACAACACTCCAAAACAACAGCCCAAAACAACAGCCCAAAACAACACTCCAAAACAACAGCCCAAAACAACAGCCCGAATCCCAGGAACAGTGTTGTTTTCATAATGTCCCCTTTAATAATAAAAAAGCGTAAAACACCATCAAACAAACAAGCAAAACACAAACAAATAAACCAATCAATCCGTTGACAAAAACAAACTGGTGAAAAAACAAACTCAATCACAACAAAAGGAACACACGAAACGAAAACACACGAAAACACACAAAAACAAGCAGACTTCAAAGCGGGAGGCGGGCTACTCACAGGTAGGCGGCCCCGCCCTCCTCCGTCTCCTTGCTCTGATTGGTGGAGCTCTTCTGTCCGCAGAGCGATGTGCGTGACGCACATGAGCAGTCCGCAGCGCCGCAGGAAGAAGCAGCCCACGTCCAGCAGCAGCAGGAAGAGCAGCAGGGCCCCCAGACCCAGGCCCACCGCGGGGCCCCCACCCAGGCTGCTGAACAGAGACTCTGCTGGGGGAGAGGGTACAGTCAACACCCAGGGGCCCCCACCCAGGGGCCCCCACCCAGGGGCCCCCACCCAGGCTGCTGAACAGGGACTCTGCTGGGGAGGGAGAGGTGTTTCCACACCAAATGTGGAACACAGACGTGTTTGTACTTATATCCGGTTTGTTTTTTTGTGTTTGTGTTTCCACGTTTGTGATTTCATGTTTGTACTTGTATGTGTACTTATGTTTGTGTTTAACGTTGTGTGTTTGTGTAGAAACGTGTGAACACAAACACATATGTACAACATATGTGTGTACAATGAACCCATCTCTAAACATGCACACAAACACACATCATAATTACATTTTTCTAAAATAAAACACCGCTGACCTCCACCCAGCTGTGAGGTCTGGCCCACTCACTAACCAAGATTTTATAAAATGGGACAAACATCAAATTGAAACTCTTCATGCAGAATGCTGCAAATCAATACTAAAAGTCCAAAGAAAGACACCAAATAATGCAGAGCAGAGCAGAATTAGGACGATATCAAATCATTAAAGTGACTGCAACACACTCCACAACAAGGCTCGTACCCACAGAGAGTTACACCCTTAGCCGGCTTGTCCTGGGACTCTGTCCAACACACAACAACAACACATCAGGAAAAACCAAATCAGAAGAAAACCAAAAAAAACTATTTGGCACATTGGAAAGAGTCCACCAAAAACCAGTAAATTGGCTTGCTTTTGTCCCTCAACAGAGACTACACCGTAGCAGAATATCTGACCACCATGACCCAAACCTACGGAAATCCTTGACCAGATACAGACTCAGCCAACACAGCCTGGCCGTGGAGAAGAGACAGACAGACAGACAGACAGACAGACAGCTAGCCAGAGCGTTATAGTTGTCTTTGGCATGAGACCGTGAATATTGCCTGCAGTCTCCATGTTTAGATCTCCACACATCACTTAACTTATAAGTCACAATAGTCGCAATCTAAATCATCCACAGTACAATTAAAATCACCCCCTAGGATTAGGAAATCTGTTTCAGCACAGCGTGTTCAGCAAAGTGTGTCTGCTAATTATCTAAAAAACAACATCTTTCTTGTGGGTTAACAGGGGCATAGACATATATCAATATTCTAATATTCTAAACTATTTTTTTTCAAGTGCTATTTTCACGATATGAAAATAGCACTTGAAAAAAAATAGTGACTTGAACAAGCCTTTCCTCAAAAATGTCTTCAGTCAAGTGATACTGGAAAAAAGTTATTTGCAAAGAGAATTGCCACTCCAGCACTCACATTGCTATTGTGACAAACGGTATTACCATCCCATTTGTGCTTCCAATCAACTTCAATGTCAGCAGTACTGTGTTTCTTGTACAAAATAAATGTCTATGCATTTTATCTCAAGTTCAAAAAATAAAGCTCTTTTTTTAGCATCCCTTGCTCCATTTTAACAGAGGAAATGTTAAAACTAGCCAAATACAAGTACAAATGTTGTTAGTATATTCTTAGTCATTACTATTTTCTGCATTCACTTCTTGCAAGATCTTTCTGAGTCCGTATACGTCTGTGTCCATAAGCCCACCAGCTCCTCTGTGTCTTCAGCCATGTAGCAGATTCTACAAACAAAGAGCGCTTCGTAAAATCCTTGACAGCCCATCTTCCTTTCATCTTTTCAAGGAAACTGCAAATTTGCTCCAGACTATAGCCATTGGCTTTCTGACCGTCGGCTGGAGATAAATCTGATGAATCTTGCTCACTGGGGGTCGCCGCCCCTCCGCTGCGCGTCGGGACGGACAACGCCCCTTAACTGTGGTATAATGAGCGTATACCACGGCCTGTCGTGATCTATTGCTTAAATATAATAGAGATGTTTGTTTTATAAATCAGTTATTATATATTGTACATAATTTGTGGCCATATCACCCAGTTCTGCCATATAATTCCTTTTCATTTGTTATGTTTCTCTCAGATCATTGAGGGCACTGCCAGCACAGAGCCCAGCCCTCCACCTCAGACACCATCCCCTCCACCTCTGACACCACCCCCTCCACCTCACCACCTCCACCTCATCCCCTCCACCTCAGACACCATCCCCTCCACCTCACCACCTCCACCTCAGACACCACCCCCTCCACCTCACCACCTCCACCTCACCACCTCCACCTCACCCCCTCCACCTCATCCCCTCATCCCCTCCACCTCACCCCCTCCACCTCATCCCCTCCACCTCAGACACCACCACCTCCACCTCAGACACCATCCCCTCCACCTCATCACCTCATCCCCTCCACCTCATCCCCTCCACCTCATCACCTCACCCCCTCCACCTCATCCCCTCCACCTCATCCCCTCCACCTCATCCCCTCCACCTCATCCCCTCATCCCCTCCACCTCATCCCCTCCACCTCATCCCCTCCACCTCATCCCCTCCACCTCATCCCCTCATCCCCTCCACCTCAGACACCATCCCCTCCACCTCATCCCCTCATCCCCTCCACCTCACCCCCTCCACCTCCTCCCCTCCACCTCACCCCCTCCACCTCACCCCCTCCACCTCATCCCCTCCACCTCAGACACCATCCCCTCCACCTCATCCCCTCCACCTCATCCCCTCCACCTCATCACCTCATCCCCTCCACCTCATCCCCTCATCCCCTCCACCTCAACCCCTCCACCTCATCCCCTCCACCTCATCCCCTCCACCTCATCACCTCATCCCCTCCACCTCATCCCCTCCACCTCATCCCCTCCACCTCATGCAGCTCTTCTGGTAGCCCTAAGCCCCCCAACCCCTGGGAAGAAAGAAAAGGCATTTTTACCCTGCCAAGCTGGTTCGGTCGCAGCTTGGCACGCCCGGCAATTTCACTGTCTTGCCTGTGAAACCGAGGGCGAGAGAGAGAGAGAGGGAGACACTTGGGATAAGAGCGAGCGAGAGAGAGCTAGAGTCTTTGGATAAGAGAGAGAGAGACAGAGCGCTAGAGAGAGAGAGACGTTTTGGATAATTTCCCTTTCTTCGTGTGCTTTTTTTACGATTTTTCCAAGGGTGATGGATCCTACGCTGGCCGCGTTCCAACACTCATAAGTCTCAGCATTCTCAGCTCGAGAAAACGTCCATTAGGAGCATAAAGCCATCAACTCTACTTCCCCCTCGCGGAATCTCTTCTTTTATAAAGATTCTGAAACTTGGAAAAGTATTTGGAGAAAGTCAGAGGACATAAGTATGTACATTTAAGAATTGATCAGATCAGACATACCAGTATGTTTGGGTTGGTATATACTATTAGTATTACTGTTCTACATGGATAGGTGTAAATAAATGGTGAAAGCATCACATCATCGGGAGGTTCTGCATAAGCCCAGCAACTGAATGCATACAAATACAACTGTAAACATACTGTATATATATATATATCTATATATATACATATACAAATACAAATATAAACATACATACATACATACGTATGAATATTAACGGTGCCATGTCGTCGTTTTGGCACTCAAAGGGTTAGGTGCAGACCTCAGAGTGGCTTCAAACCCGAGTTAGACAACAAAGCAACCGAGCCAGCGCCCTGATGTCCTCTGTATTCCAGCGGAGCAGCACAGGCTGTAATTCTCCAAGCGGACGGGGATACGGGGTCTGAAGCTCACAGATTGGATCGATCTGCACTCACAGCCAGAGGACTGTTGTCTCTCACCTTTCCCAGCCCACCTCGCCCGCTGAAGCCTCAGACACAATAAATATTACCTCTTCTGAGTCCCCCCCCCCCCCCGAAGCACAAAAGATTAAATAGAATAATAAACCAGATTTATTTTTGGACCACACCACCTCTATTGTGTATCAAAAAAAAGCTTAAACTGTCTTTAAGCATCTAAAAGTATCCAAGAAGTCTTGCTGTTATTTTTTTTGACACATTCTCACATTCTAGTTTTATGTATCAAAATAAATTTGATGGTTTTGGCGGGAAACGACTCCTGCGCTCCCTCTTCTTACTGGGAAGTTAGGGCCTCTCCCGGCAGCCATTTTGGACCACCGATAAAGTTTAAGCGCTTACGATCCCAGGTTCAAACGATAGAAGTCCCCCCCTGCCTCTGTCTTTGCCCTAACCCATACACTTTTAAAAGCCGACTGAATTCCCCCTGGCTATGATTATACCTCGGTTTTATGATAATGAGAAAATCTCAAGAGGTGTGCTCACAGTTAACAGGGAGGACTTTGTGTGTACGCTATTTTGGAAAGAAGCGTTTCAAACCCTGAAACAAAAGAGGCGAGGGCCGGTAATACCCCGGGAGCCTTGAGAATATTAAAGAGTCCTAATAGAAAGTAATAAGGCTTCCACAGACGTGATCAATTTAGATTTACCGCTTTTGTTATCCAACAGACAGGACTAATGTAAAGCTCTGCATTGACTGCACTGGGATATCCTGAGCCGTATCTTATCAAAACTACTGTTAAGCCTTTTGTTTTTTTAATATATATATATTATAATATAATATAATATTATAATATATATATACATGCGCTCGCATTTTGAAATTTAGGAGGATGATCTGGCTCACGTAGCATGTAGCTCCTATCATTGGCTAACATGTTTTTATTTGATCTATTTATTTATTTATAGGTGTATGAAGTATGAATTTCGGATATTCCCCATTTTTATTCTTGTTTGATAAATGTGATCTTATCATAGTGAGGTCTTTTAGTCATATGATTTTAAAGTATAAATGATGTGATTGATTGGAGGGTCAAATGTTGTTGATTATACAAAAGGCTTAAAGTAGACCGTGGACTTACACCTGGACCCAATTCTACTTTGACCACTACCTTAATCCCTGGAAAGGAGCACTCTTGTGTTCCTGCTCTCTGTCATAACATATCCTTGTCTTTTGAGACTGCTACTGACACAGAAATTGGCCAAAAAGTGGTTGGCAAAGTAAGCAAAGAAACAGGCACTTGGAATGTAAAGAATCTCTTATTACTTTTAAGTATTAAGTCTGAGATTAATAAAGTATCTTATGTTGGTTATTCAATATTACTCATGAAAGGCATGTGTCATGGCTGGCCATTTGTACAAAAATCCATTTGTTTGTAGATTTTTGTACATTTATAGAGGGAGGGACAGACAAAATACTAACTGATATGAACTGTTTCTACTTTACATAAAATGTATTTGCTATTTTGTTGGATCATTAAACCATTGATCATTAATTGGATTGGATCATTGGATCATTAAAGCTTGTCTCGTTGCAGAGAGTGAGAGCGATGGCGGCCGTCTGCTTAAGCCAGGGGAACGTGATCTGGTGTGATTGATTTAGCATCGCGGCTAAGACGCAACGTTTCCGGAGGGAAATGCATCTTGGGATGGAAAACGGTGGGTGGCTATGCTATGCTATATTAACTATACCTCTGACCGGGGCAAATATTCCAAAACTATAATCCTATTACAATAAATTACACTAAAATCAAGAGAAACTGATTTGAATTTGTAAAAAATAAAGTATGTATTAGAGATATTCTACTTTTTATTCTGTTATTAATCATATTGATATTTAATGTTCTTTCTACGCTTAATAAGATGTAATGTTATCCTAATGACATCTTTCAATGTCATATTTAAATATGACATTAAATATGACAAATATGACAAATGTGACAAATATGACAAATATGACAAATGGCCAAGGTCAACCAGGCCATAAAGGAGACTGCGCATATAAAGGAGTGAGGTTCCAGAATCCAACCCACAACACGCTAGAAGCAGAACGGATCGAGGTGATTGGTAAGAAAAAATAATGTGTTTGTAATGTGGATTGATTATTTAACCTTTACAATAAAGTAATGATTAACATTAACATTTCCTGTTAACAGATTTGATCATCAATCATTTAGAAGAGAGGCTGAGGGATCTGCAGCAAGGGGGCACGGTTGCAAAGTTGATGGCCCTTGACCCATCGTCCTGGCCAGCATGCGACCATGCTGACCCAGGTGAGAGTGAGAGGTTCAGGCAGTGGTGTCGATGAGACGAGGGAGACGGCCACGTTCTATCAGGAGCTAGTGAGACGAGCTGGCACTGAGGTCCATGAGGTTTTAGCAGAGTACAACCACTACAAGATGTTGGCCAAGGGGCGAGCAGCAGTGCCGATGAGGGAGCTCTGTCCCCCTCAGGGAGGTGTACCTGATCCTGCCAGTAAACACAGCAGTGTGTGAGCGTGAAATTTGAGGCCATAGTCAACACTCAATCCTATGGAAGCCCATTCCCGCCAGTAAAAAAATAAATAAAAAAGATGAAAAAAATCCCCATTGTAAGTCAAAATTATGAGATAGAAAGTAAAGTGTGCATGCGCTCCAGTAGCGCTGTTTTGAAAGATCCCTTCATCGTCACCATCATCGCATCCCCAACCATGCTTAAATTAACTAAACTAATTAGATCTCTGTTCGTGTAGCTTTGGCTACACAAACAGAGATCTAATTTGTTCAGTTGTAACGGTGTACTTAATGAAAGACTAACAAAAGTAACCATAGCTGTAATTCTTACCTTATTCAGGATTGCTTGTCTTTTGCATGGGTCGGGATGCCAGCGATGATGGTGACACACTTTCTATCTCATAATTATGACTTTTTATCTCATTATTATGACTTTTTATCTCAGAATTTCGACTTTTTATCTCATTATTATGACTTTTTATCTCTGAATTTCGACTTTTTATCTGAGAGTTTTTACTTTTTTCTCATAATAATATATATTTTTTTACTGCCGGGAATGGGCTTCCATACAATCCAGACATTTCTGTTTTGCATTATATTGTATAGCAGTGTGTTTTGTACTACAACTGCAACCATTAGCCAAAGTTTTGATAATTTGATAATCTGTTAATTGTCTTTTTTTTATCATTTTGTCATCACAAATGGTTATGTATTTTAAGTAAAGCCTGCGAGTTCGAGCTGGTCTCACCAGGTTAGGTTTCCTCGGTTCAGAAAATGAAATACATTTTGAGGCCCTTTCTTCTGTTGGTTTGACAGCTTTGCAGCCATGTTTTGTATTTGAATAAATTATAAAATGACCTGTTGGTTTTATACATTTTCCCTTTTGGGAAAGTATGTTTTGCTATTGGGCTATTGGGCAAGTAAAAAAGGCTTAAAAAGCTTAATGTCAAGGCCTGTAATTACTCCCTGTGTTAACCCTGACCATTATAATTGTAACGCCTGGAGGATTGGATGGCACTTGTTTCTATGAACATCCTTACTGTACCAACAGCGATATATTGTCTCTCTTTCTTCTGACAAATGTACTTATTGTACGTTGCTTTTGATAAAAGCGTCTGTTAATTGCCCTAAATGTAAATGTAAAGACTTAACTCAAAATAAGTAATTTGTCATGTTTGAAAAAGACAAACGTACCAGTAACCCTGACCTTAACTTGTAACAACTTAGTAATTCGTAACCGTAACTTTGTCGTGGTTCATTGTTGCTTCAACGTGACGACAACCAAGATTTAAGGGAATCAGTGATAAGCTACGTTGTAAACAAGGAGCTGCTTATGAAGACCGGAGAAGACATGGCTTTGCATGGGACTGTCAGAATGACTCAATACTTTTGTTGTACTCATTCCATCTCGAAAAAAACATGTGTTAAAGGGCTGATATTATGCCAGCAGGTGTGAGTGTGAGCCATTACAAGCCATTTTCAAACTTGTAATGGCTAATCAAACTCACACCTGGTGGCATAATATCAGCCCCTTAAAACTGTTAAATTGTCAGTGTACAAACAGGCAGCCACAGTTTTTTTGTCTCCAACTTTACAGGCCGTTGACACGCTACGCGAGAACTCAGTTGTGTGGCGCAACCTGTTTCCTTTACTAACGCGCAAAGCGAGTGCAGCGGGCCTCAGAGCGATAACCAACGTTTGTTTGTTTCCCGACGTGCACCCGCTACCAAATCTCTCTTTTATTCACAAGATCGTTGCAATTAACGCACATCTTTAAAAAAATAAAGAGGGAATGGGAGCCATATATCCATATCTCCCTCCGACTGAATCTACTCATTAGGCGTAGGAGGCAGTGATGGACTCCACCTGATTAGATCTGGGCCGCGTCTGTTGCAGTGATTAATGATGAGCGAAGCCAATAAAGCAGCGGCCATCGATTGTCTGCGCTAGCGGGTGCTAATGCAAAACGGGGAGAGGAGAGAGGAGGTGCACAAACATGATCATTAGTGAAATAAGCGCGAGGGTACCCTTCTCCCAAGTGGTCAATTTGACATCTCTCACAAGGACTGGCGTGAAAGAGAGAGAGAGAGAGAGAGAGAGAGAGAGAGAGGTTTGCTTACAGCCGCCCAGAGGAAAGTAAACAGGATCATTAAAGCTTGTCTCGTTGTGGAGAGTGAGAGCGATGGCGGCCGTCTGCTTAAGCCAGGAGAACGTCATACCAAGTGGTCCCTGGTGTGATTGAGTTAGCATCGCGGCTAAGGCGCAACGTTTGCGGAGGGAAGTGCATCTTGGGATGGAAAATGGCGGGAGGCTATGCTATGCTATATTAGCTATACCTCTGACCAAATATTCAAAAACTATAATCAAAGTTCAATCTTAATAAAATAAATGACGTATAATATACGTAAAATAAATGAAATAAATTCAGAAGCTGAATTGAATTTGAAGAGATTGTTTTTTGATATATAAAGCCTATATATGGATATTGTGCATGCAAAAGGTATTTTCTTTTATATAACTGCCACTTAGTGGGAAGAAATTCATCTTAATATGCTTTCTTCATCATTTAAGTGTGCTACATTTTATTACATTTTAGAGTGCTAGCTAACCCCTAAGCTATAACACACCAACTGTAAACAACACAATAAACCCCAGTGCTGGTGTGACCCTTAAAGATACCGCCAGCTCATATTTAAATGGGTGGTATTATATATAAAAAAAAAAAAAATATATATATATATATATATATATATATATATATATATATATATATATATATATATATATATATGGGTGCCACCAGGTGTGAGCAGGCCCGGCGATTGCCATAGGCGAACTAGGCGATTGCCTAGGGCGGCAAAATGTGTTGGGGGCGCCCAAATGAAACAATCCCGATCGCGCGCCCTCCCCCCCAAACAAAAAGCTATATAATAGCAACTGGTTCATGTAGGCCTACCGGACCATTCCCCAGAGACCAAAAGCAAGGAAACAGGTGTTTCTCTGATAAATACTGCACCACCACTACCAAGGCAGGTATCAAACTCGACCATGGCTGTGCTATTCGCCAACACTGGACTGTGCCTATTGTGAGCCGTGCTGGCTGTTTGCAGACAGAAGGGCACCTTTCTACGGTGATGCGTGGGTCAAAGGAGTACGAGACTGGCAACATTTATCTGCGAGGATTGACTCACATGCAGAATCTCAGATTGATACCGGAGCGTGTGCTATATATGAACAGTGGAAGAGCGCAAGGCCCGTAAGATGAGCTTCGAATGAGTGAGTACAGCTTCTCTTTTTTATGAAGTGGAATGTGTGTAGCTTTGTTAGTGTCAGCTATGTTTGATGGTTTGGAGACATCATCAGGCTGTGGTAGTTTGAGCCCAGGTCAGGGCAGGCTGTTAGATAAGTGTTGATTTGAAGCTTCGGCCGCAGTCCGTGGTGCTGAAAGGATGGCTTGCAGGATGAGTGTGTGTGTGGTGGTGCCTTTATCATTTGTTTACCCGTGTGCGATTGCTACCCCTACTCTCATTGGCTGAATCGTTGAGAACGTTTTAGACTCAATCAATATAAGGTCGCGGGGAGACAAAGCTCTGTTGGTTTGTATATTTTATTTTCGGAATGGTAGGAAAAAACAATACTTTATTAAAGCATGCAATTGTGATGTAGAACAAAATAAAAAGAAAACAAAGTGCTTGCATGATATTGAAGCCTACAGCGATCGTTAGTTAACTTGTGTGGTGTCTTGTCATTTGTTTACCCATGTGCCATGGCAACGCGATTGCTACCTGCTGTAGTAGTACTCTCATTACTCTCACTCCTTCCCCCCCCCCCCCCGTCAACAATCCCAATCGCGCGCCCTCCCGTCAACAACCCTGATCGCCCCCCCCCCCCCCCCCCCTCCCCCGTCAACAACCCTGATCGCCCCCCCCCCGGTCAACAATCCCGATCGTGGGGGGGGGGGGGGGTGCTCGGGGGGGGTCTCGCCTAGGGCGCAATTCAGTGTAGAACCGGCCCTGGGTGTGAGTGTGGTTAGCCGTTACAAGCTGCCTTTCCCTGTGTTTTAGTGACATCACAAGTGGGCGTGTCCACCTAGATGTATGACGGACAGATCAGCAACGTTGGCTACAGTCCACTGGGTAGGCTGGTAGACTGATCTATCCAGCATACATGGATGGATATGGATGGATTTAATAAATACAAGTTAATAAATAAAGAAATTGATGAACAGATGAATTAACAAATTAGCAAATCAATGAACAAAAAACGAATGAATGAGGATGAATGATGGATTCATGAATGAGAATGGAATGCCATGGTCCTGTCTACTTATTTTGTTCAGTCCCATTTTATGTTGAAGGAAGGCCAGGCAGGACTTTTACAGAATGAAATGAGGTGGATGAAAACGTACACAACGCAGAAGCACTTATGCAACACATGAGGATGAGTATCTATTTACATTCAGGGTATTTAGCTTTTATCTATAGCGACTCAGAGAGAGAGAGAGAGAGAGAGTTGTATGCAGTCAGAGTTTCAAGTTTCAAGTTTTATTTATCATGTACTCATAAATCATAATTTATCAGTATTGAAAATGGTTGTGCTCAAATGTCCGTACAACTTAAAGAATAAATAAAATACTGGAGTAAAGGATGGAGAAAAAGGGTAGAATTAAAAATAATAATAATAATAATGTTCAAGGACAGTTCAGCATCCTGATGGCATGAGGGTAAAAACGATCCCTGTATCTGCTGGTACGAGTCCTTATGCTCTTGATGAGTTATGATGAGCTCCTGTTAAAATATGATCAATTAGCCTAAAAGTGAGACAACAACAGAAAAACCAAACATGAAGAATCAGGATAGGAAGTAATAAGAAACCACTTCAGATATTTTTCTTGGATTTTTTTGTGGATTATAACAAAAAAAAAAAGAAAATGATCATCTTAAAGAAACCTGAAGATAACTGAAGGAGAACTGACTGGGTGGTGAGCCCACAACAGGACTTAAAACAACAACTAAAAACTAAACCTGGACTTAAACAAGGTAAGCCTGATCACAGGCCAACGACACTTGCCTAATAAGCCTTATCTCAGAAAACTATTGATATAAATTCAGTTATCTGTTTATCATTAAGTGAGATTAGCAGGCTAGCATAGCTACCAACGGTCAACCTTGGACAGTGACAGTTGGAGCAGAACAGTAAACATCATATCGCCATGGCAACCAAGCAGCCAGCTGGATGCAGGGAAGTGGTGTTTCCTAGAAAGTGTACAAGTGCTGAAGCTAGGAAAAAACACAAAGAGCAGGTCCTTAAACAAAACCCAGAGGTCCTTCATACAGACTTCACAGTACAAAGAGGCAAGAGGGTCAAATGTAACCTCATTTTTCACACCAACCGTGTTCCTGAGTGGACGTCTGTCCTCTGCAAACACTACGACCACATACGCAAAGGGGGAATCGGACGTGGTGGCAGGCTGACAATATGTGAAGATGAGACCCTGAACATAGATGACCCCGAGTCGACCAGCTCCTACTACAAAGAGGGTCCAGTCCTAGTCCAGGGTGATGATAACAGCCTGGGCTCCTTCCAGAGAGCATTCCCCATGCTGAAAGCAGAGGTAGAGAGTGGAAGACACACCGCTGAGGAGCAGGTAGTGGAGGAGACACCAGGCCTAACACCGCCTCCACCAGCATCCCCCAGCTCTGACAAGCAGCTCAGAGAACCACTGGCTCATCTTGAGCTAGACTTGGCTGAATTCAAAGAGCTCATGGTGATCAGGTTAGACAACTCCTTATGACTCCTTCAGGGAACTCAAAGAGGAGCTCCAGCAACAGAGAGTTGACAATGAGACTTCCATCTCTGAGCTCAGATATGCCATCCAGACCATCAAGGAGGAAAATCTAACCCTCAAAGCCCAGATAACCAAGGTGAAAGAAGACGCCAGCAACAAGGAGAGAGCCCTCCTACGGGAAATAATGCAGATGAAGGAGCAGGTGGAGATAAATAAAACAGCAATTGACAATCATAGACAGAAACACACAGTCACAAACACACTTACATACATAGAGGCACAGCCCCTCCCACTAAGCACTCAAAACACACACCCCAGACCACAAACAAACAAACAGTCATCACACATTGATGACAAAAACAGCACACAGCCTTCCATACAGACAACCACTGAAACACAACCTCCTTCCCCCACACCCTCTGATTCACTGCCTGCCTCACAGAACCCTACAACACCAGACACACAAGTGCTACTCCTCATGTACTCCAGACCTCACTTCCATACAGCGTGATAGGTTGTATTATACTATCGAATAATTTGCACCAGATTGAAATAGGTATGTTTATGTTGTAAAATTTTGATTTTATTGCATAAAGGGCTCTACAGGCTTTTTCTCAAATAATAAATGCAGTGTAAAAATTGGCACAAAACAAACAGAGTTCTTCGCACAGAAACGGGGGGTGAGGCAGGGCTGCAGCCTGAGTCCAACTCTTTTCAACATTTACATAAATGAGTTAGCGGTGCAGTTGGAACAGTCTGCAACTCCTGGACTCAACCTTCAAAGCACAGAGGTAAAATTCCTCCTATTTGCAGACGATCTGGTGCTCCTGTCACCCTCTGAACAGGGCCTACAGCAGCACCTGGACCTGCTAGCGAAATTCTGCCAGAACTGGGCCCTGACAGTAAACCAAACAAAAACTAAAATCATGATTTTCCAAAAGAAGCCCAGATGTCAGGAAAACAAATCCATGTTCACTCTAGGAAGCACCGTCCTAGAACACACAATGAAGTCTACCTACCTTGGTCTGGACATTACTGCATCTGGAAGTTTCAACATGGCAGTGAATGCACTCAAAGAAAAAGCCTGTAGAGCCCTTTATGCAATAAAATCAAAATTTTACAACATAAACATACCTATTTCAATCTGGTGCAAATTATTCGATAGTATAATACAACCTATCACGCTGTATGGAAGTGAGGTCTGGGGTCCACTCAGTGCACATGACTTCACTACATGGGATAAGCATCCAGTAGAGGCCCTACATGCTGAATTCTGCCGGCCCATATTGAAAGTCCAAACAAAAACACCAAACAACGCATGTAGGGCAGAATTAGGTCGTTACCCATTGGCTATACCTATCCAAAAACTAGCACTAAAATTCTGGATGCACTTAAAATCTAGTCCCAAAAATACACTTCATTTTGAAGCACAAGAAACCCAGGAACTGAACCCTGACAAGAGTCCCCTTTGCCAGCTGGTGCTGAAGCTAACTAACACACATCAAGCTCAGTCCAGCACTGCCTCCAAAACACCAATTAGAGTCAACTAAATAATTAATGAAGCAAAAGAAGACTATTTGGAACATTTGACAAACCAAACCTCAAACCAAAGTAGAAAGAATTCCTATCTGATCCTAAACAGAAATTACAAATTAGCAGACTATCTTCTCTCTGTCAGAGATGTGAAGCAGAGGCAAATCCTGACCGAGTACAGGCTCAGTGACCACAACCTGGCAGTGGAAACAGGCAGGCACAGAAAGACCTGGCTGCCCAGAGAACACAGAATATGTGGTCACTGTCAGGCAGAGAAGGTTGAGACAGAGGAGCACTTCCTTTTACATTGTAAAAAAGATGACATTTTAAGACAAATATACTTCACCAAATTACAAATCTATATTCTGGATTTTGCAGACATGGAACATAAGGACAAAATGTCAATTCTTCTTGGTGAAGGTCCGTCTGCTGCCCTGGCAGCACAATATGTCCTGAAGTGTCATAACCTGAGAGATTCAGTCTGACCTTATTTATAACTTTGTTCTTTATCTTTATTTTTTATTTTCTATGATACTAACGTATATTCACAATGCTTATTGTTATTATTATTATTGTTATTATATTGTTGCTTAATCTGTTATTTTATTACAAATCTGTTATTTATACAATTATTCTTGTTCAACTTGAATATTGCTTTGGCAATACTGTACTCAAACAGTCATGCTAATAAAGCACTTTGAATTTGAATTTGAGAGAGAGAGAGAGACAGATACAGAGAGAGAGAGAGAGACAGAGAGAGAGAGACACAGAGATAGAGACACAGAGATAGAGACACAGAGATAGAGAGACAGAGAGAGAGACAGAGATAGAGACACAGAGATAGAGACACAGAGATAGAGAGACAGAGATAGAGACATTGACAGAGATAGAGAGACAGAGATAGAGACAACAAGAGTGAGAGAAAAAAACCCTCTGGCTGCTTGTCTGAGACCCACACAGCCAATGACTATTGATCCACAAACCCCATTCTGTTCAAAACTGCAAATTGGTTTAATGCCACAGAAATAGACTGTTTTTTATTGTCTTTGTTATTGAAGCTTAATGAAATCTTTGTGTGGTGTGTGTGTAACAAATACGGAAATATGTTGTGCAACATTTGGCACGCAGGAATGGTCATGCTAAACGCAAGAAATGTGTCTGCGTATCCGTGTGAAAACGGTAGCAATTAAAGCAGTCAACTCTGTGATTTTTGGCAACACTGTGATTTAGCTGCAGTGTGTTTGTGTGAGGAAGAGAGAAAGAGCATAATAGTATTGTAATATATGCTGTTGTGCGTGCACCAGCTAGTTTAGCTTCAGCTAGTGTTTGTGTGGGCACACTCCCTAGAGTAATGTTTGGATGGGAGTTGTTACCCAGCCCAAATACAGGAAGATTTAGCAGTGGGACAGTTTTGTTAAAAGGCCCTTATTTTACCAACAGGTGTGAATAAGTACAACATACTTATTCACAACGTTGTTGTGTTTTGGCACTTAAAATAGAACTTGGCATCGTTTAGCGTCTTATCCTAGCTATCTTTGTTGTCTACGGGGAATGGGTTAACCTAGTGATTATTAGTGCTTGGCACTTGGTTCTATAAACATCCTTACTATACCGACAGTGATATATTGTTGTTACTCTTTCTTCTGACAAATGGACTTCATTGCCGTATTGTAAGTCGCTTTGGATAAAAGCGTCTGCTAAATGCCCTAAATGTAAATGTGATCAACAATACAAGCTGAATCTGCCCTGTGACACCATGAGTTGGAGTGCCCACCTAGATGTATGCTGGATACATCGAACATCCTGCCTAATCCAGTGGACTGTAGCACCTGGAAGGCTTATCTATCCGTCATACATCTAGGTAGGCAATCCCAGGCCCACCTACGCAGATGGCCGGCGCATTGAGAGTGTACATGAACATGTACATGGTTAAACGTTATCCAGTGAGGATGTTGAACTATGCATCTTTTAGTACAGTGAAACATTAGCGTACATGCGTTATGTATTCAAACTGGTAACATTCACCCAAAATGCTATCAAAACACTGACACAAAACCCCTCACTTAGCACAAAAAAGTTAAGCAGTACCTGTAGAAAAATTAACAAAACCATGAAAAAATGATAAGCTCAATCTCAGACGGAGCGTTTACAGAGAAGTAATAATGGACACAATATGGCAAAAAGTACAAAGATGGCTCTGGCATTATTACGAGTCACTAGATATTCCTTGAAGATAAGAAACAAGTATTCTTTTTCTCATGATAGTCGTGTTATCTTCCCCCTCCCCATCTCCGAACGCCGGCCTGACTGCTGAAGTGAAGTCGGGGTGTCTTTGTGAAGCGCTGTGAATCAAAACACCTCCTCGTCTCAGCGCCTCGCTCTTCCTTTACTGCGACTGTGTGTTCTCCCTGCCTTCAAAGAAGTCCTCTCTGCACACGCTTGTTTCCAAAAACCAGCGTCGTCAGCCGCGTTTAACCGACCGACCCGCAGCCAGCTAGCTTGTTCAAGCGACGTCTTGTTTTCCAATTATGAAATCAAACCACAACAAAGCGGCGATATGGCGGTCTCCCAGAGTGTCTGGCGCTAGTGACGGGGAGGGGAGCTTTAGCCGGATTCAAAGTGATGGCCGAGAGAGCCCACAACATCATCAATAACGTCTCTCTCTCTCTCTCTGATAACGATGACAGAAGAACTTTATTCCACTTCCACTTATTTATATGATGTCGCCTTTATGGGTTTTCCCATCAAAGTAGATGCTTCACGCGAAGCCTCTGCCAGGCAGACAGTGTGTGTGTGTGTGTGTGTGTGTGTGTGTGTATTTATGTTGTGTGTCCTGTCGTACTGCAGGACTGGGAAATGAGAACGCACAACTCTGCCTTCTGTCTCTGGTACACTAAGCATGAGAGAGAACGTTTTAGACTTATTACATATTATACTATATACCTGACCTTTTTATTTTATTTTCTAACCCTTTTTATTTTATTGTTCACCTGCTTTGGCAATGCAAATGTTTATTTCTCATGCCAATAAAGCTTTTTTGAATTGAATTTGAAATTGAATTGAGAGAGAGAGAGAGAGAGAGAGAGAGAGAGAGAGAGAGAGAGAGAGAGAGAGAGAGAGAGAGAGAGAGAGAGAGAGAGAGAGAGAGAGAGAGAGAGAGAGACTCTAAAGTGGTAATCTCTCTCCCCAGCCTACGCGGGGCCTGGAATGGCTGTGTGAAGGACGGCCAAGGGTTGAAAACATTAAAATGGAGGCGCGTGTTTGTTTCCAGGCTATAAAAGGAAATGAGCTTAGCTATTCACGGGAAAGAGATCCGCTTGGCGCTGTTATTTTGGAGGTTTTTTTGGGATGAATATTTGGTTCCGGAGAGAAGCTCAAGGAAGTCTGAAGAAAATAAAGCTTTTTTTTTTTTTGTCAGAAGCTAGGAAGAAAACATGGAACTTAAAAACTGGAAAAACTGGAAATTTGAACAGGTAAAAATAAAACGGTTAGTCTCTGAACTCTACCAATTTTCTCTCACCGGATGTATTGACCTATGCTACAGATCAAAACTGTAGCGCCGCAAACCTCGAATTCCACCCAATCTCTGGTGAGAATGTCCTTTTCATCGTGTTTTTGTTCTGTTTTGGATTTATTACAGTTTATTACATTCTGAGTCAGCTTTTCCCACCACCTCGGAGTCAAAGCGTCTGCTAGTTGTCTACAAAGCTACCGCTCCTTCATTTCAAAATGGCCTCCAAGCTACATGCGGTGTAGCTGGGATTGGGGGGGGGGCATTCAAGGCAAGGCAAGGCAACTTTATTTATATAGCACTTATCATACACAAGGCAGACTCAAAGTGCTTCACATATAAACATTGTCACACAATAAAAGAAAATAATAGATAAGTAAAAAAGTAAAATAGATAGAAAATAAAGGCAAAGTTAAAAAAAAAAAGCATTTTAGAAAGTGCAATGTATTTAAGATCAACAGTCTCTGATACCCACGTCGGGACTCTGACCCGACCTAAAGGAACTTGGTCCTTACCCACGTCGGGACTCCGACCCGACCTAAACGAACTTGGTCCTTACCCACGTCGGGACTCTGACCGACCTAAAGGAACTTGGTCCTCACCCACGTCGGGACACTCTGGGGTCTCTCTGGTATCAGATCATGTATCTCTCTGGTAAAAATAGGCAAAGTTAGTAATAAAATAAAAAATAGATAGAAAATAAAGTCAAAGTTAAAAAACATTGTAGATTTAAGATTTAGCAGAAAGCTAAAGCAAACATAAAAGTCTTCAGTCTTGTTTTAAAAGCTGTCAGAGTTGGGGCAAGTCTTAAATCCTCAGGGAGTTTATTCCAGCTATTTGTTGCATAGTAACTAAATCCTGCTTCCCCATGTTTCGTGTTGACTGGGGATAATTAACAGATTGGTCTCAGAGGATCTTAGTGGCCTAGAAGGCTTATGTAGTGGAAGCATATCAGTTAAATATTTTGGCCCTAAACCATGTAGGGATTTAAAGGTTAGCAACATGATTTTAAAATCAATTCTCTGACAAACAGGGAGCCAATGTAACAATTTAAGAATTGGTGTAATATGTTCACATTTTTTGGTCTTTGTTAGAACTCTAGCAGCAGCATTCTGAACAAGCTGTAGTTGCCTTACAGTTTTTTTTGGGAGACCTGTAAGGAGACCATTGCAGTAATCAAGCTTGCTAGTGATAAAGGCATGTACAAGTTTTTGTAGGTCTTCGGTAGACATCGCTAGTCTTGCTACGTTTTTAAGGTGATAATATGCAGATTTTGTAACTGATTTGATGTGACTGTCGAAATGTAAATCTGAATCCATGATAACCCCTAGATTTCTGGCTTTGATTGAGGTTTTCAGGGACAGAGAGTGAAGGTTACTTTAAGCCTTTTGGTTTTAGCACCAAATACAATTATCTCGGTTGTGTCCTCATTTAGTTGAAGGAAATGTCGGCACATCCAGTCTGACTTGCTCAATGCACTGGCACAACAGATCTATGAGCTGATAGTCATTTGGTGATAGCGATACATAGATTTGTGTGTCATCAGCATAGCAGTGATGGTCAATAGTGTTACTTTTCATGATTTGCCCTAGTGGGAACATGTAGATGTTGAATAGAGAGGGTCCTAAGATCGAACCTTGTTCAGACACACACACACACACAGACGTTTTATGAGGCCACTCCCCACACTGCTAGTGGAAAATATCTGAACTTTTCGGAAATGCGCCGCCGTTGCTGCCTTTTAGGCAACCAATCAGATGTTAGATGGGGTGGGACTTGTGGCCAAGGTCACCACAAAAATCAAGGAGAACTTCCCTTGTCCGTCTGTCCAGAACTATCGCTACATCAACTATAGATATTAAAAAGGAAACGACACAAAGCTAGTCATTTAACGGCCGTTAGCATGATGTTATGTTGTCATAAAAACAAAGCCTGCGCTTTTATGCCAGAAAAAAACCCACTATGTGGATACGGGCCTGAGTGACCCCCTGGTTTCAGCTGGAATTCAAACACTTTGAAAGTGAAAAAGTTCTAGGAAAGAGGGGGGTATGGTTTTCAAAACAGTTATTGTCATATACGCATGCTGTTGTATGGTAAAGCACGCGCCACATGGGATATTTATGTGGATGTATCTGTGTTAACGGGAGTCTATCAGTAAATGACACTGAACTGCCTCTGCTGTCATCTTTACAGTTATGACCCATGCTAATCATTTTTTAAGCTAGACGACAATTAATAATTAAAGGGGTAGTTCAGGATTTTGGACATCGGGTCTCATTTCCAAGTGAGCCAGTGTGTTATTTATCATTGGAGACCGTTTTCAACATGTTTCATTCAGTCCTTCTAGTTGCAGAAATCGCTGGTGCTAGGCTAGCGCAAGTCGAGGGGAACTGCTAGCCTGCCAATAAAAACAGTTTTACCCACTCCACAGTACAGAGGCTATGACCCACTATGTTGTGCTCCATGTACCCAATGTTGACAACGTTACATGACTAAGCTACCAACACAAACAAAGAGGAGCTAGGAAAGGAAATTAACTACGTGTTTAAGTTGTGAAGGCAAACGTGTGGCTACACACAGCACTACAAACGTTGTCAAGATTGAAAAAGCAAAAAATATTTGTTGCACAGCTGAACGCTGTATCACATCATGAGCTGGCTGTTCTCAATTCACAACACACATCCATCCTACATCAGGCATTCTGACCAAAACTCATACACTCCCCACCACAATTATTCCACTAATTACTCCATTATCGTCATCTCCACTATACCCAACACTATACGAACGCAAACCGTGGATAAGTTAGGCTACTTGGTGGCTATGGCTAACACCAATTGCAAGAGTTAAAACAGCCGACCACTTGAGTGCAAAAAACACAAAAGACCTCACCGCAGCACCAGCAAATCTTAAGCAATAAATATTGCCTCTTACCTTTATTTATGTGGCAGTGGTCTGCAGGTTATTGCTCTGTATGTCCATGGTACTACCAACCTGCTCTGGTGCTTTAAACCTATGTATTCAGGCTAAAATGACTTTATTGTCTGATGCCTCATTATTGCATCCCAGCCAAAGAGTATTGGTATTAATACCTCATTCATTGTCCAAGCCAGGCTGGCAGCTCATACAAAAATAAGTAAGGGATAATGTATAGAACACCGGTCATTATCAAAAAATAAGCAAAAATAAGCCCAGACGAACCAGACACCGGGTGGGCTTGTTTTCCCGATAATGACCGACATTGACGTCGCTTAGCAACCAAATACGCTGGGGTTGATTACCGGATTACCGGTTAGTTACCAGACTACTTGTGGAGTGATACGAGAGACGTGAATCAGAGCCACTTTCCCTGACAGTCATTATATGCTTAGCAACGGTCAATTATTGAAAAATAATTCACCACCGGAAGTCGGGAAGGCCCATGCAAGTGAACAGCACATTCCACAGCATTGAGAAGAGCTGTGTAATAATCCATAATAATTCAACTCTTTCAAGTTGAATTATTTTTTGGTCTTTTTAAGTGGTGGGTACAAAGTGAATCTTGACGAAAACTGGTGGGTACTCGTCCCCAGCGTCCCCAGCGTAATCGACGCCTATGCCTGGTTGTGATATGAAATCTGGGCTTTTAGGGCAGTCAATGGATACAGAGACAGGTCATTAAGGAGCAGGTAGGGGTTAGACAGTGAATACAGAGACAGGGCATTGAGGAGCAGGTAGGAGTTAGACAGTACAGAGACAGTTCATTAAGGAGCAGGTAGGGGTTAGACAGTGAATACAGAGACAGGGCATTGAGGAGCAGGTAGGGGTTAGACAGTACAGAGACAGGTCATTAAGGAGCAGGTAGGGGTTAGACAGTACAGAGACAGGTCATTAAGGAGCAGGTAGGGGTTAGACAGTACAGAGACAGGTCATTGAGGAGCAGCTAGGGGTTAGACAGTGAATACAGAGATAGACATCTCAGTCTCATACATTCTCACTCTCTAAGGATCTCTACATCCCTTGGCTCTTGAATTGGATAGAGAATCGTACCCACAACCTTATGGCTGGCACCCTAAACCACAATCATCCGACTAATTCTGCTGATCTCATGGACGCATTCCAACATTAAATTTTCTCTACATCCTCCTTGGTTTTGGAGGCGGGACTATTGGAATGCACCCGTCCCTGTGGAATCTAGACTATTGGAATGCACCCGTCCCTGTGGAATCTAGACTACTGGAATGCATCCAGTCTCTGTGGGATAGTGACTATTGGGATGCACCCGTCCCTGTGGAATCTAGACTACTGGAATGCATCCAGTCTCTGTGGGATAGTGACTATTGGGATGCACCCGTCCCCACTGAATCAGAGACTGTTGGAAGGCGCCGGGGGCCCTGTGGAATCTAGACTATTGGAATGCACCCGTCCCTGTGGAATCTAGACTATTGGAATGCATCCAGTCTCTGTGGGATAGTGACTATTGGGATCAGAGACTGTTGGAAGGCGCCCGGGGCCCTGCTGGTACCTGTGGCGCGGGGCTCCTGGGGCATGAAGAACTGGTAGAAGGTGGGCTCCGAGAGGCCCTTGACGTTGCGGGCCGTGATCTCCACCTCGTAGCGCGTGCTCCAGCGCAGCGGCTGCAGCAGCGCCGCGTCCTGGGCGCCCGGCACCAGCTTGGTCATCCACTGCTCCTCCTTGTCCTGTTGGGGCGGGGCCGGAAGGGGCGGGGTCGGAAGGGGCGGGGCCGGAAGGGGCGGGGCAGAGGTCACGATGAGGAGGCAGAGTTCAACAGAGTCATGACTAAGCGACTGGGCGTGGCTCCCCTGCTGAGGCCCCAGGGTTAACGACAGCTAGGCTCAGACGCTACCCGATGCTAAGTTGTATTTTAAAGGACCAGGACGGACAAACACTTTGTTTGTTCTTAATATTCAGACAGTCCTCACATCCCCAGTGTCTCCCTGTGTGTTCTGCTGACATAAGGGTGTGAGTACATACTGTATACATCATATACTGTATACATACTGTATACATCATATACTGTATACATACTGTATGCATCATATACTGTATACATCATATACTGCATACATCATACTGTATGGATCATATACTGTATACAGCATCATCATATACAGTACATGATGTATACATCACATGCTGTATGTTATATATTTATATATATATATACCGTCTTGTACTTGATGCTTGATGATGTACTCCACGATGGGCATCATATACTGTATACATATTGTATACAGTACATGCTGTATGTTATGTATATATATATATATATATATATATATCGTCTTGTCCTTGACGATGTACTCCACGATGGGCATCATATACTGTATACAGTACATGCTGTATGTTATGTATATATATATATATATATATGTATATATATATATATATATATACCGTCTTGTACTTGATGCTTGACGATGTACTCCACGATGGGCATCATATACTGTATACAGTACATGCTGTATGTTATGTATATATATATATATATATGTATATATATATATATATATATACCGTCTTGTACTTGATGCTTGATGATGTACTCCACGATGGGCATCATATACTGTATACATAATGTATACAGTACATGCTGTATGTTATGTATATATATATATACCGTCTTGTACTTGACGATGTACTCCACGATGGGCATCCCGCCGTCGTCCTGCCTCACCAGGCCCAGCCGGTAGGCCACGCCCACCCCCCGCTGGCCGTGCACCGCGGGGGGGCTGGGCTCACCTGGGGGAGGGGGGGGAGAGAGAGAGAGAGAGAGAGAGAGAGAGAGAGAGACAGAGACAGAGAGAGAGAGAGAGAGAGAGAGAGGGAGAGGGGGAGAGAGAGAGAGAGAGAGGGAGAGAGAGAGAGGGGGGAGAGAGAGAAAGAAAGAGAGGGAGAGAGACAGAGAGAGAGAGGGAGAGAGAGACAGAGAGAGAGAGAGAAAAAAAGAGAGAGAGAAAAAAAGAGAGGGAGAGAAAAATAGATTTTTTTAGATTTTTAACATAACTTTATTGCAACATTTCTTACTTATTTTAGCTATTTTAGCTTTTTCTCAAAAGCTAAAATAGCTTCTACAATATACATATATATATTATTCTATACCATGTAAAAAATGTATCTCACCACCAACGAAAGAAAACAAAACACCATCCCAAATGTTTTTAAAATAATCCAGATCATTCATCTTTTCATAATACTTAAATTCTAGTAGAATCCTTGCTTTTACCAAACCCTTGAAAGTTGCAACACACTCTTTTGCCTGACCACTTTCTACTTTATGCTTCCTACTATAGTAGATCGCCATTTTTGCTTGCCCAAACAAAAAATTGATCAATCTGCCCTTTTTCTTTTTTCTTTTTCCATATGAAAGGCAAAAAATAAAAAATTGCTCGCTAAAATTCTCTCCAAAGGAGTTTAACAAATTACTAAGCAGAGTAAATAATGGTGTCAATCTGCAACAATATTTTTATATTGTTGCAGATTGACAGTGAAAAATTGTCTCTCTACATGAACAGAATGGGCATTTATCTGAAACGGCAGGGTTTAAAATAGATATAAAAGCATTCACTGCAATTATCCTGTGTAGAACTCGCCAATGAAGATCACCAATGTTTTTAGCCAACGGTGGCTTGTACAACATGCCCCAAGCAGGTTTTGTCTGTCCTTTGACCCTAAAATGTTCTCTCCAGGGTGTATCCTTTCTAGTCTTTAGTTTTCCTTTGTTCACAGCTTTAACACACACTTTATACAGATGTGTTCCTTTAATACAATCCAGTGCCATCCACTCCTTACTCCCCACCTCCAGAAGAGGGCTCAGCACCTCGGAGTCTGTTAGTTTGGCCTTAAAAAACAACTTTGGAAAAGGGTCATTCTGATCTGGTATCTTCAGTCCACCAGTCTTTAAGTAGTTTATGTTCCTCTTCTGATATGGTATTCCTAAGGCTTGCAAGAAGCTGTTCCACGATGCGAATAGAGTGGCTCTCCAGTTTGGCAGCCAGCGCCATGGTCTCAGCTGTATTCCCACCAGTCAGTTGAACAAAATGTTTTCACTGTCACCACATCTGATGAGAGATCCAGGCTGCCAGGGAATCTCCAACCGTGCTTAAAAACTCCAGTCTAAAAGCTCCCTTGCTACTTTCGAGGTGAACCAAACCCTGCCCTCCCTCTTCTTTAGATAAGTATAAAACATCTTGTGGTGCAACTTATCCCAAAAGAAATCTAAAAAAATGCCCTGAATCCTTGCTAATGGACCAGCTGGGGGGTCTAGAACGCTGAGTCGATGCCATAAAACAGGTGCCACAAGATTGTTCGCAATAATGGTGCGCCCCCTAAACGACATACGGGGTAAAAGCCATCTCCATTTCTTAAAAGTGCCTTGCATTCTTTCCACCACTCCTTCCCAGTTCTTTTTGATCATTGACTCATCCCCCAAGTGAACTCCGACGTACTTGATGCCATCTGTGGCCCATATAAGCCCTTCAGGTAATTTTGGTCTCTCTTCTTGCCAATTTCCTACAATTAATGCAGTACTCTTAGCCCAATTTACTTTTGATGATGAGATTTTTCCATAAAGTTCCACAATATGGGTCAATGTTTTAACATCACTATCCTCCCTAATAGCTACAATAACATCATCTGCATATGCAGAGAGAAATAATGGAGCGATACCCTCAGCTACCCTGACCCCTCTCAGCTCTTTCCTAAGCCTACACAGTAAGGGTTCAATTGCAATTGAGTAAAGCATACCAGAGACATTACAACCCTGTCGAATACCCCTGCCAATGTTAAAAGGAGCGCTTAACCCACCGTTGACTTTCAGTACACTCTCAACCTTACTGTAGAGCACCCTGATCATGGCGATAAAACCAGGGGAGAAACCAAAAGCCTCTAAGACTTTCCAGAGATATTAGTGTGCCACCCGGTCAAAAGCCTTTTCTTGGTCCAAGGAAATAAAACCAAGCTGGAGATCCAGTGTGTTTGAGATGTCCAAATAATCCTGAATGAATGCAATGTTATCTCGAATTGATCTGCCAGGGATACAATAGGACTGGTCTATGTGCACAACCTGATCCATCACGTCTCTCAGACGATTTGCCAATGCTTTAGAGATGATCTTATAGAGAGAGAGAGGGAGAGGGAGAGAGAGAGAGAGAGAGAGAGGGAGAGAGAGAGAGAGAGAGAGAGTGTTCACTCACCACGTAGCCAGTGGCTGTCTCAAATGACCTGGGGGAGCGTGCGTGTGTATGTGCGTGTGTACGTGTGTGTGTGTGTGCGTGTGTGTGTGAGAATTCAGCTCAGACATGCCATTGTACCACAAGTGCAATGTATTTGTACGAGTGTGTGTGTATTTCTCCCTGTGTGTGTGTGTGTGTGACTGTGTGTGTGTGTGTGTGTGTGTGTGTATGTGTGTGTGAGTGTGCATGTGCATGTGTGTGTGTGTGTGTGTTGGATGAAAATCTAATCCAGTGCCCTTGTATTTGTAAGATTGTGTGTATTTCTACAAATCTGTGTGAGTGAGTTTGGGTGTGTGTGTATTTGTGTGCGTGTGTGTGCATTTCTAAACATGTGTGTGTGTGTCTGTGTGTGTGTGTGCGTGCATGTACTTCTGTACGTGTGTGTGTATTTCTACATATGTTTGTGTGTTCCTGTGTGTGTGTGTCTCTGTGTGTGTATTTCTACACGTGTGTATTTCTGCACCTGTGTGCGTGCGTGTGTGTGTGTTTCTACACACACCTGTGTGTGTGTGTGTGTGTGTGTTCATCCACGCGGCGCAGCAGAGGCTAAAGGGAGAGATGACGAGGGAGAGAGGGAGTGTACCCGGGTACAGTCTGGAGTTCACATTGGCTGTGTGGGGGGGTGGGGCGTGACCCCCAGAGTGTCTTATCGCCGCGGCCCCCCCGGGCCCCGCGGCCCCCCACGGCCCCGTGGCCCCCCAGGCCCCGTGGCCCCCCCGGGCCCCGGCCCCCCGCGGCCCCCCAGGCCCCGCGGCCCCCCAGGCCCAGGCTCAGCTTCAGCATGCAGCGGTGTGTAGCGTGTTGGCAATATGCCATCGATCCAGCAGGAGGAGAGAGTGTGTGTGTGTGTGCGCTCATTTCGGTATGTGTGTGTGTGTGCGCGCATGTGTGTGTGTGTGTGTGTGTGTGTGTGTGTGTGTGTGTGTGTGTGTGCGCGTGTGCGCGCGTTTGTGTGTGTGGAGAGACCAAGGGATGACACATTGTCTCCATTCTTGCCGTGGAGTAGTGGTCAGTGACGGAGAAGGTTTTCGTATTTCCATAACGGAGTTTCTTTTGCTCCCAGGATTTTGCGGAGAGGCACTAAAGTGGAGGAGCTTGATGAAGCATGACGGTGTCGATCAACGACGGCATGATCCAGTGACCCCCGCTGTAACGTGAGGAGGAGAGGGTCTGGTGGGGGGCGGGGGTGACGGAGGACTGACAGACGGGTGGTGTCTGGTGGGGGGTGGGGGTGACGGAGGACTGACAGACGGGTGGTGTCTGGTAGGGGGTGGGGGTGATGGAGGACTGACAGACGGGTGGTGTCTGGTGGGGGGTGGGGGTGACGGAGGACTGACAGACGGGTGGTGTCTGGTGGGGGGTGGGGGTGACGGAGGACTGACAGACGGGTGGTGTCTGGTGGGGGGTGGGGGTGACGGAGGACTGACAGACGGGTGGTGTCTGGTGGGGGGTGGGGGTGACGGAGGACTGACAGACGGGTGGTGTCTGGTAGGGGGTGGGGGTGACGGAGGACTGACAGACGGGTGGTGTCTGGTGGAGGGTGGGGGTGACGGAGGACTGACAGACGGGTGGTGTCTGGTAGGGGGTGGGGGTGACGGAGGACTGACAGACGGGTGGTGTCTGCGGGGGGTGTGGTGACGGAGGTGCGGAGGGAGACTTACGGATGGGGAGCGTCTGGAAGCTCTCGGTGGGGCTGGGCCCCCCCTGCCCCTTCCCGTTGACTGCGGCCACCCGCACCTCGTAGGTGGTGTTGGGCTCCAGCCCTGTCAGCACCACCGTCGCTGGTGGGACACACACATCATCATCATCATCATCATCATCATCGTCATCATCATCATCGTCATCATCATCATCGCTTTGGTGTCACTATCAGGGCAGACAAAGAGCTCGGGCTGCGCCTAAATGGAGTGCAGCAAACCAGGACCTATTGCACAAAACATCTACGTCCTCACAGTGATGTGTGTCCTCACAGTGATGTGTGTCCTCACAGTGATGTGTGTCCTCACAGTGATGTGTGTCCTCACAGTGATGTGTGTCCTCACAGTGATGTGTGTCCTCACAGTGATGTGTGTCCTCAGAGTGATGTGTGTCCTCACAGTGATGTGTGTCCTCACAGTGATGTGTGTCCTCAGTGATGTGTGTCCTCACAGTGATGTGTGTTCTCACAGTGATGTGTGTTCTCAGTGATGTGTGTTCTCAGTGATGTGTGTCCTCACAGTGATGTGTGTCCTCACACTGATGTGTGTCCTCACACTGATGTGTGTCCTCACAGTGATGTGTGTCCTCACACTGATGTGTGTTCTCAGTGATGTGTGTCCTCACAGTGATGTGTGTCCTCACAGTGATGTGTGTCCTCACAGTGATGTGTGTCCTCACAGTGATGTGTGTCCTCACACTGATGTGTGTCCTCACAGTGATGTGTGTCCTCACAGTGATGTGTGTCCTCACAGTGATGTGTGTCCTCACACTGATGTGTGTCCTCACAGTGATGTGTGTCCTCACAGTGATGTGTGTTCTCAGTGATGTGTGTTCTCACAGTGATGTGTGTTCTCACAGTGATGTGTGTCCTCACAGTGATGTGTGTTCTCACACTGATGTGTGTTCTCATAAATGATCTTTCTTCTCACTAATTATGTGTTCTTGCAAAATTGTGCAACTTTGTGTTCACTTGTTGTTCCTCACGAGGGAAAGCAGCAATACGCTGCTTTCCCTCGTGTACCCTCTAATACCCTCTCTCTAGCTCCTCACTTAACACCCGGCAGACTTATGGTGGAAATAAGAGGAGGAGGAGGAGGGAGAGGAGGAAGAGGAGGAGGAGGAGGAAGAGGAGGAGGAGGAAGAGGAGGGGGAGGAGGAGGAGGAAGAGGAGGAAGAGGAGGAAGAGGGGGAGGAGGAGGAAGAGGAGGAAGAGGAGGAGGAAGAGGAGGAGGAAGAGGGGGAGGAAGAGGAGGGGGAGGAGGAGGAAGAGGGGGAGGAGGAGGAAGAGGAGGAGGAGGAAGAGGGGGAGGAGGAGAAAGATGCAGAGGACGAAGAATAGGTGTGAGGTGTGAAGGAAGACATGATGGGTGGTGTCATGAGGGGGGGTCTGGAAGGGGGGGTGGGGTTGTCATGATGGAGGAAGAATAAGAAGAATACGAAGAAGAGGAGAAGGGGGAGGAAAATAAAGAAAAGCTGGAAGGAAAGGAAGGAGGAAGCAGGACATGGATCAGAGGAACAGACGTAAGCAGGACGTTAATCCCGGATCAGTGAGGTAGCGTCCCCCCGAGCCCCTCACAGGGCCTTGCTCGTCTCGCCGTGAATATTTAACGACATTAAACAAACAGAGAACCAAGCTGAGCTGGGGCTGAGCTGTGCAGTCGTCTGACAGCCGTTTGTTGTAAGAAGGATTCATACAAAAAAGAACTGGAACACAAACGCAAAGAAAGTGGTGATAAGGACCGGATAAGGATATTGACACGAATACAAAGACACGGTAAACAATCAAAGTTCTGGTTGGGATTGTAAACTGTCATAAGTCATATTTTGCTATACTAATACAAAAGTGCAATCTCCTTGTTCCCCGGCCCAGTGTGAAAACATTAATGTCCATGGCCAAATGTAAAAACAACAGTAGCACATTTGCATCTCGATTTTCTCATTAAGCCCCTTTGCTTTTATCCAAATCAACGTCCAAGTGAAACAGTAGTGGTCGACACGGACCCAAAAGGCTGATCAATGGTCGCATGCTGATTGAGCATCGGCACGATACACCTGTTATCAAGTCCACGACTTCTGGTGGTGCACCTTGCTGCGACCCGGACACCAGAGTTTGTATGATTGTTTGTTTGTTATGAGTCCGATCTAATTTTGTTGCGTCTTCTGCTGTTTGTCAAGTGGCAACGCAGCGAAAGCTGCTTCACGGATGGTGGACTGTGTACACCAGCAAGTACAAAACAAGCCCCATGCTCCAATATTGGTCTTGGGCGACTTCAACCACTGCAGCCTGAACAGCCTGAACAGCCTGAACAGCGCCTCCTGGGTTTCAGCAGTACGGTAAAAACAGACAAATTGAACAAGTGTTACGGTAACATTGACAATGCATACGCTGCTAAAATTAGGCCTCCCCTCTCGAACTCTGATCATAACAAAATTAAGTTAATCCCCGTATTCAAGTCTGCTATTAAAAAAAGCGAACCCATTTCAGCGACAGTCAGTGTGTGGGAGGAACTGAGAGGCTGCTTCTTGCCGATGGATTGGGATGTTTTTTATCAGGGTTATGATCTGGACAGCACGGTGACGGGATCACGACTACATTCACTTCTGCGTCGACACCGTGGTGCCGAAAAAGACCATCAAAATCGACCCCAACAATAAGGACTACATCACGCCCGAGATAAAGGACTGCATCAGACATATAAGAAGAGCCTTCAAAGAAGAGCGTCCAAAAATAACTCCAATGGAAACTGAGGGAGCAGCGGAGCAGCGGACTGTCAAAGAAACGTTTTTAACTAAGGACCCTGAAAAGATGTGGGAGTGCGTGAAGGACATGACTCACTTGAACAGAGGGAAGAGTGAACTCAATCTGTAATGAACAAGAGAGGGCAAATGAGATGAACATGTTTTATAAAAGGTTTGATGCTGAGGAGGGCAGGGACCTATCAGTGAACACCTTCTGTGATCCCGATGAAGATAGAATAGTAATTGATACTGATACTGTTGTGAAGGCTTCAGGGCACACAAGGAAGGTCAGTGGGCCAGACGGCCGCGCCCCCTTAATCTTGCATGAATGTGCTCATGAACTTGCAGCAGCCTGGCGCCCATTATTTCAGCTCTTCGTAGACACGCATAGTTTACCAACACAATGGAAGAAAGCTATCATAATCCCTGTGCCAAAGAAATCATGGCCAGGACAGAATGACGACTTCAGACCAGTCGCTCTAACGTCAGTCGTAATGGAATCATTTGAAGGCATTATGCTGGGAGAGCCACACAGGTCACACATCTCCTTCATCCCGACCAGTTGTCTTATAGAGATGGGAGAAGCACTGCTGCTCCGTTAAAGGACAATCCCGGTATTTTGAACATTGAGCGTGTGGGAGGGTGGGTGGGTGGGTAAGGGGGGTCTATATTTACTGACTATAATGAACTGTGTACATTGGTGCAGTGTTTAGAATAGGGCAGTGTGACATATAAACTATAGGTCTCTATTGTAATATCATGTGGAATATCACTATAGTGTTATGATGCAGTGTTTAGAATAGGGCAGTGTGAAATATAAACTATAGGTCTCTATGTTGATATCATGTGGAATATCACTATAGTGTTATGTGTTATGATGCAGTGTTTGTTTAGAATAGGGCTGTGTGTAATGCAGACTATGCGATATCATGTGCAATATTAACTGGGGGTTGTAGGAGTATGGGTGGGGCGGCTGGCTGTGTGTTTGTGTGTGTGTGTGTGTGTGCGGGTACAGTTAGCCTATAGCTATGTGTTATATGTCTCTATGTTCATTGGTGTCAGCTCACCTTCTGTGTTTATGTATGTTTTTTTTTCTAATTTGTGTAACCACACTCTCTCGATTGCCCCAGACAAATATCTCTACCTAAGAGACATTAAAGGCTCTTCTTATCTTATCTTACCTCTCCACTTATAAAAAAGGGGCTTTGGTACCCCGTTAATAGCCTTACATAGTACCCCTTTAATAACAGATGACCATGCAATAGTACCCCTTTAATAACAGCTGTAGGGTCCATTAAATAGTACCCCTTTAATAACAGCTGTAGATACAAGTCAATAGTACCCCTTTAATAACATTACATAGTCCCCCTTTAATAACAGCGATTGAGATCTAATTCAGTCGCTGCATAAAAGCATCTTCTTCATAGACCCAATAGCATGAGCAACGCCATCCACTCCAGGAACAAACCCAAGAACTACAGTTCTCACTGAGAGCTCTAGTACTGCAGCAGGTACTAGTGGAGGTACTCACTGTGGGCTGAGGGCTGTAGTACTGCAGCAGGTACTAGTGGAGGTACTCACTGTGGGCTGAGGGCTCTAGTACTGCAGCAGGTACTAGTGGAGGTACTCACTGTGGGCTGAGGGCTGTAGTACTGCAGCAGGTACTAGTGGAGGTACTCACTGTGGGCTGAGGGCTGTAGTACTGCAGCAGGTACTAGTGGAGGTACTCACTGTGGGCTGAGGGCTCTAGTACTCTAGTACTCACTGTGGGCGCTGGGGGAGCGGAGCTCCCTCCAGTCGTGGGCGGACAGCTCCTTGTACTGCAGCAGGTAGTGGGCGATGGGGACGCCGCCGTGGGAGTCGGGCGTCGTGAAGGAGACGGTGGCCAGGCGCTGGGAGACGGCCGACAGACGCACCGAGTACGGGCTGGACGGCACGTCTGGTGAGAGAAGGGGGAAATATGGAAATATGAATCGTTAATATAACCGGTTGATTAACACAGATGCGACTACACTGATACATGGGCCCCTGAATCGATTTAAAATGACAAGAATTGGTGCGATGTGATTGGTCTAAAAAAAAATCAATTTATTTTGAGCAATCTGATTGGTCGAAAAAAATCGATTTATTTCCAGCAGTCTGATTGGTGGAAAAATCAATTTATTTCTTGGGATCTGATTGGTTGAAAAAATCATTTATTTCTAGCGATCTGATTGGTTGAAAAAAAATAGATTTATTTCCGGCAATCTGATTTATTATTTATTTTGAGCGATTTGATTGGTCTAAAAAATCTATTCATTTTGAGTGGTCGAAATAATGTGATTTCTCTAACTGTCTCGCAGCCTTGCTTGCAGTGTTGCAGACACGTCCACTTCACCATAGTGTCAATCTCCACAATGGCAACTCCCCTCACCTTCAGTTTCCTCTGCTGTTACTGCCCACGATGTGAACGTTTCCCCCAAAACTATAACCAACTTTCCAAGCAAAGTGAAAGTGAGAAAGTGTGTCAGAACATGCCCCTCGTACATACTGGTCAAGTAGTTGCGTAGCATTTCACAGTGCTTGCAACGTTTGATTGCACAGTGGTGTCTTGTGCACACGTTGAAACAAAATCCAGTGCATGCACCAAAATGCTAAATGAATGAAGTAGCAGTATCCTTGAGCTATGCAAAAACACTCGGGTCATCTTTGTGGGTGTGAGGCAGCACCGGGTTGGAAAAAATAATATGAGAAACTTTCCACACAACCAGAGCAAGGCATTCACACAGGCCCGGAGTGGCTTAGGAGTTGGGGATTCCAACTTGGGGTGCTACAAGCTAAGAATGTGTCTAGGATGCTTTTTTTTTTGTGTGTGATTCAATGAGAGAGGTGATGAATCTTGTATGTTCCTTGTTGACATGTTCCCAATGTCATTCAGAAACGTGAACGCTCACAGCCAGCCGCAGCTGAGGAGGAGGACGTGAAACCAAAACACTCTTTGGTCATTGGTCTCCAAG
>NC_140287.1:1305962-1315644 GCF_964030765.1 Micromesistius poutassou
TTAGGGCTGTTCTTAGGGCTGTTCTTAGGGCTTAGGGCTGTTCTTAGGGCTGTTCTTAGGGCTGTTCTTAGGGCTGTTCTTAGGGCTTAGGGCTGTTCTTAGGGCTGTTCTTAGGGCTTAGGGCTATTCTTAGGGCTGCTCTTAGGGCTTAGGGCTGTTCTTAGGGCTGTTCTTAGGGCTTAGGGCTGTTCTTAGGGCTGTTCTTAGGGCTGTTCTTAGGGCTTAGGGCTGTTCTTAGGGCTGTTCTTAGGGCTGCTCTTAGGGATGCTCTTAGGGCTTAGGGCTGTTCTTGGGGCTGTTCTTAGGGCTGTTCTTAGGGCTTAGGGCTGTTCTTAGGGCTGTTCTTAGGGCTTAGGGCTGTTCTTAGGGCTGTTCTTAGGGCTTAGGGCTGTTCTTAGGGCTGTTCTTAGGGCTTAGGGCTGTTCTTAGGGCTGCTCTTAGGGCTTAGGGCTGTTCTTAGGGCTTAGGGCTGTTCTTAGGGCTGATGTGCAGCGGGGGAACCCTGTGCCTTCTTCCTCTGGAACAAATACATCACTTAAACCACCAATCACAGAGGAGGAGAAAACAACCTAATAGCCAATCAGAGCTGACCTGTCTGTGTGTGTGTGTGTGTGTGTGTGTGTGTGTGTGTGTGTGTGTGACCAGCCAATCAGAGCTGTCCGCTGGCTGGGAGATGCATTCCCTTTGTTTTATGTTCACTTGCAGGATTTCATTAAAAAGTCTGACAGTGGTTTGTTTTCGTGTTCGCTCTCATCCTGGGGACGAGTTAACGAGTTGTGAGACAACATGGCGACAACATCGCAGTCATGGCGACCGCACTCTGTGTGTGTGTGTGTGTGTGTGTGTGTGTGTGAGTGAGCAGGTTGTGAGGCTGGGGCTGTGTAGGTCCTGGAGACGCTCAGAGAGTGTCCACCTGACTGCAGACCAACATGTAGCAGAGGAACATCTGGAGGGTCAAATAGCTGCTTAAGATAGTGATTATGGAATGTAAAAAGCACTCTGATTGGCTTAGGATTGAGCCAATCAGAGTGAATCATCAGCGTTAGGAGGTTAGGTTAGCTAGCTTAGAGAACAATTTGGCCACAATATGAGAATTATGCAATTATCATGCTAGGAGGCTAACCAAACGGGGGTTCAGATAATGCTACCGTTGGAGCTGTTGTCACTGAGCTGAACTCCGTCTTAGTCGCTTGGTATGGTGATGAGTTGGTTGGTATGGTGATGAGTTGGTTGGTATGGTGATGAGTTGGTATGGTGATGAGTTGGTTGGTATGGTGATGAGTTGGTTGGTATGGTGATGAGTTGGTTGGTATGGTGATGAGTTGGTATGGTGATGAGTTGGTTGGTATGGTGATGAGTTGGTATGGTGATGAGTTGGTATGGTGATGAGTTGGTTGGTATGGTGATGAGTTGGTTGGTATGGTGATGAGTTGGTTGGTATGGTGATGAGTTGGTATGGTGATGAGTTGGTTGGTATGGTGATGAGTTGGTATGGTGATGAGTTGGTTGGTTGTCGGGTGATCTGAGTTTTTTGAGAACATTGAAAATATCAATATAATAATATATAATATATTAATATATATATAATCTATAAAAATTCATAAATGATTTTAGATTGACTACTGACGTCGTGCGATCACAACGAGGTCACACTCGCTGTGACTGTTAGTTGTTAGTCATTAGTTTAGGGGGGGGCTGTGTTGCCGTGGCGACTCACACTCCACGTCCAGGAACAGGCTCCTCTGGTGGCCCCCGATGCGGCTGAGGGCCTCGCAGTGGAAGGCCCCGCGGTCCGCCCGCCGCACGCCCCTCAGGGTCAGGGAGGACCGGCCCTGGAGCCCACGCACCGCCACACGGCCGTCACCACTCTACAGAGAGAGAGAGAGAGAGAGAGAGAGAGAGAGAGAGAGAGAGAGAGAGAGAGAGAGAGAGAGAGAGAGAGAGAGAGAGAGAGAGAGAGAGAGAGAGAGACACAGAGAGAGAGAGAGCGAGACAGAGAGAGAGAGAGAGAGCGAGAGAGAGAGAGAGAGAGACACACACACAGAGAGAGAGCGAGACAGAGAGAGAGAGAGAGAGAGACACACAGAGAGAGAGAGACACACAGAGAGAGAGACACACAGAGAGAGAGAGACACACAGAGAGAGAGAGACACACAGAGAGAGAGACACACAGAGAGAGAGACACACACACACACACACACACAGAGACACACACACACACACACACACAGAGACACACAGAGAGAGAGAGAGAGACACAGAGACACACACACACAGACACACACACAGAGACACACAGACACACACACACACACACACACACAGAGACACACACACACACACACACACAGACACACACAGAGAGACACACACACACACACAGTTTAATACTTTTATTTGGATCGTAACAAGTGGGGAGGTACAAATGATCCAAACATCAATGGAAGCATTGCAGGATAGGGTTGACTAAACAGAGAATGCCTTATGCTAATACCACTATTTAGATCATGGATACACATTGCATCTTCTTCTCCAGATTGCTAAACTGCCCATTGTGGCAGAGATGGAGCAGTACTTTGCAAGTCTTTTTGCATTTGGTTTGTTCAGTCCACACTAGTGTTGTAGCCCACGCAATACAAGCTTGTGAACATGTCCTAGACTTCCAAAATGAGAACAATTAATGTGCAATTAAAACCTAGATTTGTGATACTGTTAGCCAGTGGTTGATATTTTAAAAACTTGTGTTGAAACAAACGTCCATATATAAATCAAAACAACATGCTAATTCCACAATAGTCACATTCTTATTGGAGACATCTAGAATGGTAATATCAGGGGTATTTGGTATATTACTGAAAGTAGTATTGTTATTTTGTGCACAATTGAACCAGTCCATTTTAACTGCAGTGTTTGTATATCTTTGTTGTTGCACTTCTTTAATCCTGAGTGTCGTTAGGTCCACCAGCCTATCAGGCCTGTGTGTCGTTAGGTCCACCAGCCTATCAGGCCTGAGTGTCGTTAGGTCCACCAGCCTATCAGGCCTGTGTGTCGTTAGGTCCACCAGCCTATCAGGCCTGAGTGTCGTTAGGTCCACCAGCCTATCAGGCCTGAGTGTCGTTAGGTCCACCAGCCTATCAGGCCTGAGTGTCGTTAGGTCCACCAGCCTATCAGGCCTGAGTGTCGTTAGGTCCACCAGCCTATCAGGCCTGAGTGTCGTTAGGTCCACCAGCCTATCAGGCCTGTGTGTCGTTAGGTCCACCAGCCTATCAGGCCTCGCGGTGTACAGGCCTTTGTAAAAACTGCATCCATTCAGGATGTGTGTGATGGTTTGGTTGTCATGGTGGTAGGATGGAGGGCGCAGCGTGGGTCTGGAGGGACGTGTGTGATGGTTTGGTTGTCATGGTGGTAGGATGGAGGATGCGGTGTGGGTCTGGAGGGACGTGTGTGATGGTTTGGTTGTCATGGTGGTAGGATGGAGGACGCAGTGTGGGTCGTGGCTGGAGGGATACCAAGTGGACCAGTTCCATTTTGTCGGGAGTACTTGGAGGCTTTGATGGTAAAGAGGAGAACATCCTCGCCCATCGACACGTCTGAGTAGACGGTGTGAGAGAGGGATTCATCTACGAATGATAAGCATGCAAGTTTTCCCTGAAGTCTGAGGCTTTTCCAGTGTTGCGCGCTTTGTGTGCGCTTCATGGAGAGGATGACAGCTCACACACACAGACACACACACACACACACACACACACACAGACACACGGAGAGACACACACACACGTCGTTACCTAAGGGATAATGTATAGAACGCCGGTCCTTATCAGGAAAATAAGCCAGCTTATTACACGGCTACTTGCCAAAACTAAAAGATAACTTCTCAGTGTCTTTCTGCGTACATTCCGTGTGGACCCTCTTCTATTTGGTCAACGTCTCCCCCACCCAAACCGTTGTGCCGCTTCGCTGCCCTCCTCTGTGCTGCTGTCCTCTTTGTCTTTTCTTCACTGGTGACGACAACTCAGCCTTTAACCAACTATCAAAATCACTGTACTTCGAAAAAATAGTTAATCGGAAACTCATCCGCAGTGGCCTGGTAGTAGGCTTTTTTTCCGGTGGGCTTCAGATCAGCTGACGTTGCTTAGCAACCGAATACGCTAGGGTTGATAAGTTACCGGACTACTTGTGGAATGATACGAAAGACGTGATTCAGGAGCAAAGAATCCACTTTCCTTTACAGCAGTCAATTATGCTTAGCAACGGTCAATTATGCAAAAATCATTGACCACGAACGTGGGGAAGGCCCAAGTGAATGGAGCGCTGCACAGCCCTAAGAAGAGCCGTGGAATAAATGAGAATTAATCATTGCCCAGAATTTCCCCTTTGTAATTGTAAATCACTTTACATTTTGTTTCGGGTGAATAGAACAAACCTTTTATGGACAATTCTTCTCCGCACACTATTTATTTGTCACACTTCTTTAATGTGGCCAGTGAAGCCCGTTGTGATTAACCAACTGTGACCAACTGTGATTAAGCGCAACACACATAAAATGGCCTTTACTTTTTGTCCACTAATCCTATTGAGCCAGTGATGGTGATTCCTACAGTCGCCCTTTAAGGAGATCTCCTCCTCATTACCGAGGTAACGGTAAACAATTCCGCTGTCAATCAATGCTAATCGTCTCACTTTGTGACTGCAAAAAAAAAGTGTGCGTGTGTGTGCTCTATCTGCCTTCATATCTCAGGTGGGTGGTACATTACCATGAAGACCCTGATATCTCCAGGTGGGTGGTACATTACCATGAAGACCCTGATATCTCCAGGTGGGTGGTACATTACCATGACGACCCTGATATCTCAGGTGGGTGGTACATTACCATGACGACCCTGATATCTCAGGTGGGTGGTACATTACCATGACGACCCTGATATCTCAGGTGGGTGGTACATTACCATGACGACCCTGATATCTCAGGGAAGAGGCCACACCCACCTAGCTCACAGGTTATCCTGACTCCCGCAGTGTGACTTAGCAGCTCATAAGAAGTCATCCCCACTATGTTCTATGTTTTATAGCGCGGGGTACATAGCGTCAGAGGGACTTGACGCTGTGGCGGTGGAGCGTCACTTTTCCAGGTGAACACAGGTGTTAGTACAGGTGTTAGTACAGGTGTTAGTACAGGTGTTAGTACAGGTGTTAGTACAGGTGTTAGTACAGGTGTTAGTACAGGTGTTAGTACAGGTGTTAGTACAGGTGTTAGTACAGGTGTCAGTACAGGTGTTAGTACAGGTGTTAGTACAGGTGTTAGTACAGGTGTCAGTACAGGTGTTAGTACAGGTGTTAGTACAGGTGTCAGTACAGGTGTCAGTACAGGTGTTAGTACAGGTGTCAGTACAGGTGTTAGTACAGGTGTTAGTACAGGTGTCAGTACAGGTGTTAGTACAGGTGTCAGTACAGGTGTAGGTGTCAGTACAGGTATCAGTACAGGTGTCAGTACAGGTGTTAGTACAGGTGTTAGTACAGGTGTCAGTACAGGTGTCAGTACAGGTGTTAGTACAGGTGTTAGTACAGGTGTTAGTACAGGTGTTAGTACAGGTGTTAGTACAGGTGTTAGTACAGGTGTTAGTACAGGTGTAGGTGTTAGTACAGGTGTTAGTACAGGTGTTAGTACAGGTGTCAGTACAGGTGTCAGTACAGGTGTTAGTACAGGTGTTAGTACAGGTGTCAGTACAGGTGTTAGTACAGGTGTTAGTACAGGTGTCAGTACAGGTGTCAGTACAGGTGTCAGTACAGGTGTCAGTACAGGTGTCAGTACAGGTGTTAGTACAGGTGTAGGTGTCAGTACAGGTGTCAGTACAGGTGTTAGTACAGGTGTAGGTGTCAGTACAGGTGTTAGTACAGGTGTTAGTACAGGTGTCAGTACAGGTGTCAGTACAGGTGTTAGTACAGGTGTCAGTACAGGTGTTAGTACAGGTGTCAGTACAGGTGTTAGTACAGGTGTCAGTACAGGTGTCAGTACAGGTGTTAGTACAGGTGTTAGTACAGGTGTCAGTACAGGTGTCAGTACAGGTGTCAGTACAGGTGTCAGTACAGGTGTCAGTACAGGTGTCAGTACAGGTGTTAGTACAGGTGTTAGTACAGGTGTCAGTACAGGTGTCAGTACAGGTGTCAGTACAGGTGTTAGTACAGGTGTCAGTACAGGTGTTAGCGTGTGACTGAGTCAGCTGGCGTTGGGCCTCAGCCTTCAGTTCGCCCACAGAGGTGGGGAGGTAGCATGTTCTGTGAATGCTAGCTTAGTGTTAGCTACTCTAAAATAGACCAGTATCCAGACATAGTGAGGTAGCATGTTGTGTGAAAGGTAGCTTAGTGTTAGCTACTCCTGAATGCACCAGCATACAGACATAGTGAAGCAGTACGTTTAAAACGCAGCTGTTTTGTGTTTTTATCATTTACAAGAATAGAGAGGTAGGCAAACAGACCGAGGCAACAATAGGAAACTCACTCACTCTATTAATTTGCATACATCTTCTCTAAATTCAGGGGATATAAAATAGTTTAACAAGATTCCATCAATTTATCCATTTGAATCTTAAGACCAGCTAAGCTCCGAGCTTCCCACATTAGAACATTACTACTTATGCGTTTTTCAAGGCTGCAACAAGTGGCGTCTGGAGGAATTATAAAACGTGCAATCCTCTGTCGCGGCTTAAAGACGTTCTACTCGTAAGAAAAGGAAAAAAAAACATCAAGAAAGGACATCTCTGACGGAGGGAGAGACAGCCACGAACGTTCTACTGGGCTTAGAGGCGGGAATGCCATTGGGTCTTCACGTGAGCGGAGGGTCGACTCGGGGTTGCCTTGGCGACGGGAGAGGCCGTGAAACAGCTAATGGTTAATTGGGTCTTGCGGCAATCTAGCCGTTAACAGCACGAGGAGCTAGCTCTGGTTCAGGAGAGCTGGATACAGCCTGGCTGGGATGGACGAGTGACTGAGTGAGTGAGTGAGTGAGTGAGTGACTGACTGACTGACTGACTGACTGACTGACTGACTGACTGACTGACACACAGTGAGATGTTTTGAGTCCGTTCTAATAGGGCTGATTTGATAAGTGTAATTATGAATAACACATTAGAAGAATGTCCCAATCCCAGTGTTTCAGACGGAGGCTGATTGCACCTGATTACCCTCGCTGATCAGCCCAGCCATAAACCAAGGGGCTGTCCGCGGCCAAAACGGAGAGTCTGGGAGAGTGTGTGTGTGTGTGTGTGTGTTAGAGATGAGCAGCCGCAGACTCCGCGGCTAAACCGCGGAGTCTGCGGCTGACATGAAAAAAATAATATTGTAATTAAATTTGGGCGGGTGGCGGTTTAACCAATCAAATTAAAAATATGTACACATTGTTAAATATCGTTACCTACATCCAAGCACACTTTGAAATAGTCCAAATAGTTTTCATCAGGCAGTAATTCGGCCTATAGTTGCGTGTATGTCTGCTGCTTTGTTTATTATCGGAGAAGATGGCAGTGAAGGTAGTAGGCCTACTAGGCCTACGTGAAAAGCTCAAAAAGGGAGAATTAAAAGCAAAGACAAAAGAAGGTGGGAGAAGTGCTGCCTGGGATACATTTTATGAAGTGGTGAATAAGGATGACACCAGTGCAGGCTATGTCATTTGCATAAGCTGCGAAGCACTCTATGTTCATGACAGTCACAAGACGGGTACGTCACATCACACGTGTGCTAAACCCCAAACCTCCACAAACACATTGACATGTTTCGTGCGTCGAGATCCCAATAGAGTACCACAGGATGTCAAATCAAAGCTGACAGATTCATGTGTGGGTGGACCTGTGCTCTCTTGATATGCGCCCGTTCGATTTAGTGTCTGGTAAAGGATTCCACAAAGTGGCCCAGACGTTGATTGACATAGGTGCTAAATTCGGTTCCGTTGACGCTTCCATTGATAAGCAGCCACTTTCGGATGCCATCCAAAGAGCTGCAACGGTGGTATTGCCGTAACCACAGATATGTGGACTGATGAATTTAAAAAGAGGGCATACACAGTCCTTACCTGTCACTACATCAGTGAGTGGAAGCTGGTAAATCGTATTTTGGCAACTGTGGAATTTGACCCTACCCTGACAAAAACCAGCGAAAACCTCCGTGATGAGATTACCCGTGTGTTAACGTCCTACGGAATACAGACAGACTAAATCGTTTTTGTCAGTGACCAGGGCTCAAACATTAAGGCCGCACTCCGATCCTGTCACGGGATTCCGTGCTCAGCACACATCATTAACACAGTGCTGAGACATACGTTCAGTACAAAGGGCTCCGATTCCGATAGCATTGAGGATGTAGTGGACATGATGGATTACTGCAAAGAGCTTGTCGCATACCTGAAGAGAAGCGGTGCGATCGCCAGCCTAAAGCACACCGTGAATCAAGAATGTGTGGTGGAACAGTAAAGTCACTATGTTGGAATCGATACAGAGACAATACCTGGACATAAGAGAGCTGCTAGAGAACAGAGACCAAGAACACCGCCTTGATGGCATCCACCAGGATCAACTCACACACTTAATCGACTTGCTCACCCTTTTCAAGTTAGCGATCACCGAGCTTGAAGGGGAACATTAGCCAACCATTCACATGGTGTTGCTCTGGTTTTCCAAGCTCAAAAAACACTGTGAGCCCAAGTTTGGAGACCCACCTTACATGAAAACTCTGCACTCTCACGCGTCTGCCCTGCTTGATGATAAGATGCGCCCTAATGCTACTCATAAAATTGCCACTTTTCTCCACGCAAAATTCAAGTCCCTTAAAATGCTGGCAGAAGAGGACAGACGAGAAGTGCTTAAGCAAGTTCGCAAACTTTTACTAGAGGAAGGCGCCTGTCTCAGTCATGATGAAGAAGAAATCCACCCAGTCACCGAGCCCATGCCAGCAACAGAGCAAGGTGGTGAGTCGATACTTTGCTTAGGCTATTAAGTCTAATTAGGCTCTTGATTGTGTGTTTTTCATTATAAGTATAAAATGTTAGGCTATGTACCGACATGGATCAATATTATATTCCATCTGTCTTTTGTAGGTGATGGTGCAATATCGAAAAAGCCAAGGATTGACTTTACGGAATGGGAGGAGGATACAACGGGCCTAATGTGGATGAGGTACAGGAGTACTCCTCTACAAACCTCCATACAGACGGATCAGCAGAGGAAAATCCACTTTCCTTTTGGGAGAAACAAGGCCTGTCATTCCCACGACTACAACACCTTGCGAAGCGAATTCTATGCGTTCCAGCAACAAGTGCTGCGAGCGAGCGCTCCTTCAGTGCAGCAGGGCGCGTTACAGAAGCCAGCTGCTCCCGCCTGAATCCTGACACTGTAGATGCATCTTTATTCCTGCATAGTGCTGAGACAAATTCTAAACAGACCTAAGGTTAGGCATATTCAGCAGAGGTATATTTTGGTGTAGCCTACGTTAGGCTACTTGTCGCGACTGATGGCATATTTCATTATATAACTCAAGTTTGTGATGGGGTGAAGTCCATTTGGGACATTGGCCAGAATTAGCCTGGTCAGAATTTATGTTTGTTCAAAGAGGGATGGCATATTTCATTGTCTAATTTAAGTTTGTGGGGGTGATTGATGGCCTAAGGCTTACGAGGCACATGTAGTTGAACTGTTTGC
>NC_140287.1:1315844-1356021 GCF_964030765.1 Micromesistius poutassou
AGTTCAGGGTTTAACAGCAGGTATTAACATACCACACACGCCACAGAATAATTGGGCAGAATAAATCATCCACAAATCTCGGCATTGCTGACCAAAGACAGAAGGGGGAAATCAAGCACGAAATTGGGCTCATTATCCTGTTGTGTTCCTCAGCATTACTGGAGAAATCATGGAGAGAGAGAGCTACTATGTGCTATGTATGTGCGATTGAGTGGGTGAACAATATTGTACGTTATGTTGCTATGGTGTGACCTGTGTGTCTGTATGTATGTGTATGTGTATCTGTGTGTGTGTGTGTGTGTGTGTGTGTGTGTGTGTGTGTATGTGTGTGTGTGTGTGTGTGTGTGTAAACATAAATGTATGTGTGTGTGTGTGTGTGTGTGTGTTTTATTAGCCATAATGAAACAGCTACATCCTAACAACTCTAATTAAACCACAGACAAAGAACCGCTGATCAGTCACGCAAAAATGTGTTTTTAACATACTAGCAAAAATACTCCACTCAATTAGTGACTTAAATAATTAGATTTCACGTACATTCCTATTTTAATGAGCTGTCACCAAACTGTCTACCGCCACAGAACCAGGAATAGCATGTTAGCATATCTAAGATTAGCCTGGTGTGCTTTATCGTTAACATGTGGTTCAGCCTCACTGAGATCACCACAGCAGGATTTACCACAGCTAGATATATTCACTATATAATTATTAAATACATATAATATATATTACAATTATAATATATGATATATTCAATAACACGCAAGTTTAAGCAAGCACTCCGATTGGTCAATTCCCATTCTCCCATTCTCGAGCGTGCATGCTTGTTGTTCTTATTTCATTTCATCCTGTTTCATTCCTCTTACCAGCCCAGGGACTGCAGATGGAAATGAGCTTTTAGCTGTAATCTGGTACAAGCCATCTTTTTGCTCCACGTAATTAATGAACCTTTGTACATGGTCTTAAATAAACCAATAAACTAAAATTTATTTAAATGCCCGGTGAAAGAACGGACAAAAAGAGCGTGCCTAATTACAGAAAGTATCACTACGCTGACTAGCCGAGACTACTTTCATGAGCCTAGTTTCCATGACAACGTTCAACTGACCAAGAGTCGGCTATCGTTACCATAGGAACTATTTTCTGACGGAGATGAACTCGGGCAGAACGCTTGAATTTGAGGGAAAATTAACCCACAATATGAAGATATTTTACAATACTGTGGATAATGAAGATGGTTTGTGTGATTGAATACTTGAGGCAGGGCGGGGGGGCCATGTGGCAGACGTCGTCCCGGGGGGCCCAACGTGGGCCGGTCCGGTCCGCTACGTTGTCTCTCTCTAAAGTCCCTCCGGCCGATTGGCCACAGAGGGCTGGCCGTGTGCCGCCAGCGTCGACACATATCACCGGTCTACGTTTGTCATTGTCAATCAATCATGGGCTGACAGGCTCAGAGAGCCCTGACAGTGCTGTCAATCACAACACACCCCAGGGTGGGCGGGGCCTCATGGCATGGGCCCGAGGCGCGGGGCGGAGCTGGGAATGTTACGTAGCGTTAGCCTGGGGCGCGCTGGGCTACGCTCTGAGACCACAACAGTAGAAAACGCTTTTACATTGAATGTGATCTGACTAATGAACTGCATACCTGTGACAACGTATTAGCCCAGAGTTGAAGGGCTGTGACTGTTGGTTTTGTGTAAATATGCCGAATTGTGATATTATGGGTTATTATTGTTCGGATGATTTAGCTAAGCTAGCTAACAGCTGCTAACGCCAGCAGTCCCTTGTTGCCATAGCAACAGTAAACATTGACATGGACTAATGAGCTGTAAATAGAGATGCAGAATCAAGATGTATTGGAAATACAGATGAGATACTTTGAATTTTAGCACAAAATACAAGTAAACCTATAGGAAATAATTATTTTAACTTGCAATATTTGCCATTGAATTTATTGTAATCTTTCAATTCATTTATTGTTTACTGAGGTGATAACTATTTTGTAGGTATAATTTGTGTGTAACTTCAATTTCTGTGTAAATGTGTTACTTTGACTGTAGTTTTCAAATGGCTGTGTATAGTGCTGTCTTGAGCATTTTCAGGTATTGTCACAAAGATCTGACTTTTTTGCATTGGAGAACACTAGTGTCGTAATGCAAACATGAACGTTTAGTTCACTATGAACTAATCTTTTATCTTGTACATTATTCTGTGGTTTTGAGTTGGAGGCTCTCTCTCCTCCACTCTCTGCCCTCACTGCACCAACGTTTGGCTGTTGAGTCTCCTCTAGTATGGTGAGTTTATCATTTTTTAGGTTTTATGAAATCACACATAATTTGTGATGATTAGAGACTTAATGATGGATCCATGTCCCTCTCAGGTCGACCACTTGACATGTGAGAGCCGGAGGGGTTGTTCCCCCTCTTACTGCCTCCCCTTCACCTCTTTTTGGCTACTGAGACATCTCTGATTTGTTGAGTGTGTCTTATAATGTTATATGAATTCATACTTGATTTGTGATGACTTAATGTTTCCACGTCTCTTTTAGGTTGACCGCCCGACACAGGAGAGCCTAAGGAGCTGTTGTCCCTCTGTCCCCTTCTGAGGACCTGCTTTGTCTCCTCCATCCTTCACCGGGCCACTGTGGGGTTCCTGAGCTTATGTCATGTGGTGAGAGGAATGCAATATGTGTATGTTTAAGGGTTTATGTGAAGAAACATACTATATGTGTGATAAAATGACAATTGGTAATTCATAAATGTCTCTTTATATTCTCTGCTACCATCATCTCCTGTCAAACAGGTTTTCCTGACCTGCTAGAAGTTATTCTATGATGAGAGAGAGAGAGAGAGAGAGAGAGAGAGAGAGAGAGAGAGAGAGAGAGAGAGAGAGAGAGAGAGAGAGAGAGCTTCGTCTTGACTTTGTTTATTATGCAACTTGTTTTGTCTCAGATTGAAACAAAAGGTTTGATTATGATTATTTCCTGGTTGAAGATTTTCATATTGATGATTTTAATTTCAAACATCTGCATATCTTTTAAGTTCAATTAAGAGTTATGCAGGTAGGCCTTAGGGCTCTTTTGAGACTTAAGTCATCCTTCATGACAGATACATTTGTTCACTAAGTGTCACTACATCACAAAATGGCTGGCTGCGGGCGAGGAAGTAGGGCAATATATACATGTGCACATACATGTATATGAGAGTGCATATCTATTCAGACCGGTAATTCATGTCTTAGACTTTTTCCACACAGCTATAGATAATTATTATTTTTTCAATTCTCTATTTATGGTTTCATAATGTCTGACTCACAGTTAAAACAAATGTGTTTCAGCTCTAATGCTGCTACTGTCTGTAATATGTTTCTATCTAGATTATTTGTCAGGATATTTTTGTCAGAGTCTGGTTTTAACTAATGCTGGGCTTACACCAAAAGACTTTCACAGTCACAGACTAAAAACTGAAAGGGTAGCATGAGGGTCCTTCCCGTTCGTCTCGTCCCATCCCTAGTCGTGACATAACTTCTGTTGTGATTTGACACTATAATGAATAAAGATTGATTGATTGATTGCTATAGCTGTCAATTTTAGTCCTTGAGTTCATAGTTACGTGCTTTATTTGTTAACTACTATCAAGGAATATGACTCTCCTTTGTAGTACGGATGAGAGGAGATGCTGCGAGATGTGTGGACGTCTACGTAGTGTCTGCTGATAATGTAGTGGGCTGGTCTGGACACTAAATGCCAGGGCTGAAGTTTGTCCACCGCTGAGCGCAGGACTTCAGAACTCGTTCCTACGGCTGTGCTTCACGTACCAATAACGACATTCAAGAACGCCTTCGAGTGTGAGATTGCTTCATTAAAATGTTTGCATATTTTATCTAGCTTGCAATCATAACAGCGTCCACACACCGGCCGCAATCTAAGCCAAGCTTTTCTGACAACCAATGAGATGGAAGCAAAGGCGGGACTGTAGAGCAGCGCAGCCCAATCGGCCAATCAGACGCCTGTGACCCAAGTGGGAAAACCTCTACAACCAAACTATGGAGGCCCATTAAAGCCCATTAAAGACACACTGCCAGGTGATTGTCCCTGACCCCAGAACATTCTCCGGTAATGACTACCGTTCCCAGAGGATCCGATGTGGAGCCTCTGGTAAGGTCAAAGGTCAGCTGAGTGCAGTATCTGGTCATGGGGTCTGGTGGTTCCGTTGATTAACTTGTGATTTATTTATCGTGAGGCGTTGAGAACCAACTGCCTGCCAGCAGACCTAAGGCCCTTCAGACAGGCGCACGCACGCACGCACGCACGCACGCACGCACACACAGACACACACACACACAGACAGATAGACACACACACACACACACACACACACACACACACACAGACAGATGGACACACACACACACACACACACACACACACACACACACAGACAGACAGACAGACAGACAGACAGACAGACAGACAGACAGACAGACAGACAGACAGACAGACAGACAGACAGACAGACAGACAGACAGACAGACAGACAGACAGACAGACAGACAGACAGACAGACAGACAGACACACACACACTCACTCACTCACTATTCCCTATACAGTGTTTATGATGTAGTGAACTACATAGGGAACCAACAAACCAGAATTCGGACACTACGCTGAACATTTCTGAACGTCATTTGCGTCAGTAAATGCGCCCGCATTGCATTGTGGTCTACGGGAGTAACATGTGGGGAACGTCGTATGTTCACTCAAATGTTGGGTATTTTATAGTCCACTATATACAGTATATATACTGTATACTATATACAGTATATATACAGTATATATATACAGTATATATACAGTATATATACTATATATAGTGAATGAAATTAACCACTGGAAATTGGAACAGCAATGGCGAGTGCCTACATAGTGCACTATGTCCGTGGTAGGGAACCACCTCCAACACAGCTAGTGTGTACCTGTGTGTACCTCTATCTCTGCATCACACACACGCAGTGTGTACCTGTGTGTACCTCTATCTCTGCATCACACACACACGCAGTGTGTACCTGTGTGTACCTCTATCTCTGCATCACACACTGCTAGTGTGTACCTGTGTGTATCTCTATCTCTGCATCACACACACAGTGTGTACCTGTGTGTACCTCTATCTCTGCATCACACACAGCTAGTGTGTACCTGTGTGTACCTCTATCTCTGCATCACACACACGCAGTGTGTACCTGTGTGTATCTATCTCTGCATCACACACACGCAGTGTGTACCTGTGTGTACCTCTATCTCTGCATCACACACACGCGGTGTGTACCTGTGTGTACCTCTATCTCTGCATCACACACACGCAGTGTGTACCTGTGTGTGTCTCTATCTCTGCATCACACACACGGTGTGGGCCTGTGTGTACCTCTATCTCTGCATCACACACACGGTGTGGGCCTGTGTGTGTGTGTCGTGTGTGTACTCACGGTAGACCTCCAGCACCACGGTGGCCTCCTGGCTCCGCCCCCGGGCGTCGGTGGCCAGGCAGCGGTAGACGCCGGCGTCCTCCACCGTGGCGTTGTAGAGGACCAGCCGCGAGCGCCACGCCTCGCTGTGCAGCGCCGCCGCCACGCGCTCGCCCCGAGGGCCCCACCACTCCAGACGCACCGGGTCCCCTAGGGCTGGGTCAGGGGTCAGGGTCAGGGAGAGGTCAAAGGTCAGAGAGAGAGAGAGAGAGAGAGAGAGAGAGAGAGAGAGACAGAGAGAGAGAGAGAGAGAAAGAGACAGAGAGAGAGAGAGAGAGAGAGAGAGAGAGAGAGAGAAAGAGAGACAGAGAGAGAGAGAGACAGAGAGAGAGAGAGAGACAGAGAGAGAAAGAGAGAGAGAGATGAGAGAGAGAGATGAGAGAGAGAGAGAGAAAGAGAGAGAGAGACAGAGAGAGAAAGAGAGAGAGAGACAGAGAGAGAGAGCGAAAGAGACAGAGACAGAGAGAGACAGAGAGAGAGAGAGAGAGAGAGAGACAGAGAGAGAGAGAAATAGAGAGAGACAGAGAGAGAGAGAGAGAGACAGAGAGAGACAGAGAGAGAAAGAGAGAGAGAGAGAGACAGAGAGAGAGAGAGCTGCAGCAAATTCATCATTATTCGAAACTCATTCTTACAAAACATTCAAATCGATCAACCAACGGTGAGTTTGTTTCTTTTGATGTCAGACACCATGTAGTGATTTGGTGATTCACACGATCCTAAACAACACAGAGAACAACAGGAGGTCTCTCTGAGTTCCTGTTGACGTATTCTGTGGGTGGCTCGGTTTTAGAGACACAAAGTGACATCTTCCTGTTTTGTCAAATTCCTCATCTTAAACATTGAACCAACCAATGAAAAGCCTTGCTCTCCGACCCCCTGATTAAGAGTTTATCGTAGGCGATCGAGTGACATTCCAGGTGTGTAGATATAAAAGGATTAATTAACGAATTCTGTGTAAAATGTTGTCAATAACTCAATAATTATAGAAAAATGTACCACTCACAAAAACCTAAGCAGAATCTCACGACCAGCTCCTCAGAGGAAAGACATCTCGAAGGTGAAGTACATCTCACGCCTGCATTTCTTTCATACGTTAACGTTTATTTAACGTAGGCGTGAGATTAGCATATTTTGTTTTATTTCATCACCACTTTCACGTCATTTAACGTCTGGTGAATAAGAATGTTGGGGCTGTTTTTGTAGACCTCTCGGATTAAATAAAATACAGCCTATAAAGCAGGAGGTCTGTGGATCAAATCCACACCGAGACAGTTTCAACAAGTCCTACATTTTAAACTAGGCACCCCATTTTAAACATTTTATCATAATTATTATTATATTCTCGGGGAAAATGATATTACTGGAAGATGTAGATTTGCAGGGGATCGAACTAACAACCTTCTGGTTACCAGCCAATCCGCTCCTGTGCCACATGCACTCTTAAAACAAAATCAGAATGTTTGTAGACATCAGAATGCATAAACATACCGTAAACTGGGCTAATTAAAGCTGTCTTGGCCATGTCTCTCATAAGAAATGCTCTGGCCGTTTAAAAACCAAGAATGTATTCCCATAATGACACATTATTTTACAATGAACTACTAAACAAAGACTCAATAACTAACATCCCAAACTCCTATGCTTTCAAAATGAGGAAGGACTACACATTGAACTACATTTCCCTATGACCCAGTGTAAAGGGGCGGGTCAATATGGCGACCATTTCCACATAAATAGCACCCTCTCCCTCTCCAATGTCCACTTTCGGCTGCTCTTCTCGCTCAGAGGTACCGAAATGTCTCCATGTCTGGAATCAAATTTCATCTTCCAAACGTAGCGGTCATCTGCAGTCTAATCACATGTTCCTCTTCCTTCCTCAGACTTATCTCCAGACCATGAGAGGCAAGGTAAGCCAACCAAAGGAAATGCTTTGTGTAGTTTTGTACCTGAAATGGTTCCCGACAATGAAGCTTTGAGGGTCAGACTGAGAATTTAGTTGACATTATTGTTATATATGTTATATTTGAAACAAAGCGTTAGATTGGCCTAAAGCGAATTAGGCCTGTGCTACAGAGCACTTCTGCTACTTAATTACACATCCTGGCACTTAATGTACACACTTATTGTATGTTGTACGTCCTTGCACTTTAAACTGGTACTTGGCATTGTGTCTACAACATGTCCCTGGGGGGTGTTGATGCCAACATGTGTTAGCACATGTTGGCTTCATGTGCTAATGTGTCTTTCTTCTTCAGTGGAAGAAGAAGCGTATGCGCAGGTAAGAACATTTTGACAGGACTATTAAACCAAACCCACTCGCACTGTGAAGTTAAATGTCTTAATCGACAGGTGGATAGGAGCAGGTGTCCATGTTGATCATAGAGATATATATATATATATATATATATATATATATATATATATATATATATATATATATATATATATATATATATATATATATATATATATATATATATATATATATATATATATATATACTGACTAGATATCGCATGTGTCAACAACGCTGTCATCTTGCTGCGGGGTAACCACCCACCTGAATGAACATCAACAAAATCACTCTGAAACGCTTTCTTTGAAGGCAATCTTCAAGCGAGTTGGTTTCTGACATAGGTAGACGTGTAATGATTGCATTACCACAAACACACGTTTGACCTGACCAGCTTGAAGATTGCCTTAAAGGGTGATTTAGATACTTAGCTTTTGACAGGGAAAGGACCTCTGTCCAGCGACATTCAGGTGGGTGGTTTCCTCGCGGATGGAGGCGGCATTGACGCATACGTTCCACTGAACTGTGCAGCTCAGGCGCTGTCTGTCTGTCCAGCCAGTGGATAGTAGTTCTACACTGCATGAGAACTAGAGTGCGCTCTTCATGATTGACACGGCCTGTTATGATTTAGTGTGAACCGTCGACTCAGTGTGTTTAAAGCAAGACCTTATTACTAATGTCACCTAGGACATTTTAAAAGTCTGACCCGGGACACGTACAGTAGAAACTAGTGTAGAATACTCCTGTCCACTCCTAGCACTCCTAGTGCTGAGTGACCTGTGTCTGGTGACGACTGCGTAAGGCTTCAGTGCTACAGGTGACCGGTGTAGCGTGTTAAGGGCAGGACTAGTATAACATCTCGCCCCTTCATTGACTAGTTCACTCCCTGTCCCTAGGTTTCTCTGATTGACTTGACTCTCCTTAATTGCTTCCACCTGTCCATTAAATTCCCCTCCTAGTGTATTTAGTGCGTTTCCCTTCATCTGTGCCAGTTCGTCTGCATTTTCTGAGCGATATTAACCGTTCCTGCTTTACGTTGCCTTCTCCCCGTTGGCTTGTTTGCCTGATTTCAAGTGTACCGACCGATCCACTAGTAAAGACCATTCTTTCCACCCAGACTTTTGCCTCCCGAGTCATGCGACATGTCCCATTTCCCCTGCTGCTCCCCCACCGCTGGTCTCCTAACCCGGTTTCTTGTTCCAACAGACTGAAGCGTAAGAGGAGGAAGATGAGGCAGAGGTCAAAGTAGACGCCCGTCCAAGCAGCGGTGCTCCTGTTTGAAGAGCTGACCGGCCAGGAGTCCAGAGTGGCAGCAGCATGCATGGAGCCCGTCCTAAAGAGGCCCCGCTGGGTAGAACCATGAGGCTGTGGATCTCTGCGGGATGAACCATCTTTTACACCAGAACCGATGCAGTTTTAAAGAAATAATAAATTGTGTCTGTGAAATAACTTGCTATGGTGTCATTCTTGCTCATTAAAGATCCCATGGCATGCTACTTTATGGATGCTTTTAGGGGTTAGTGGGCCCCAATACAGTATTTGAAGATGTTCAAGAAATTCTTTAAATGTTTAAATGCAAATGAGCAGTGTTGGGTAGCGAGTTACAAAGTAAGGATATTACTTTTTTGGGTAATGAAGTAAAGTGACATATTACACTAAATATCTGTAACTTTACTAGACTATAGGAACGCGCCTTCCTGCATTACCCACGCTGTGTTTGCCTGCGTGTAAAGTTCTGATCTATTTAAGTGGTGTGTGCTCCTTGCTTTGGCACGTTGCTATAGCAATCGATTGTGTGACGTAGCTGCTGGGAGGGGGGGGGTTTGGGCCGGTGGTGATATTCTCACTTTCAGTTTATGGCTCGAAAGGACAAATATTCACATGAGATGTGACAAAATGCTAGAAAACACAAACTGTTTCGCTTTATGATACTACTTTAAAAGCGATGATACACTAATACACTCTATTTCATCCTAGACAACCAGTGCCAAATACCAGAATTATCCTTTCAGTTTCTAACACAGGTAATGGGGATACTGTTCTTCTGTACATAAATTCACATAATTGAATGACCTAAACTTGTGATTGTCTTTTAGAAAGAGTGGAATAGGTTTCACATGAATCTGCCGAAGTTTGACAGATGGATTTGATTTGAGTCGTCTTAATTGCAGTGTTTCCCCTGCATAGACCAATGTGTGGCGCAGCGCCACAGATTGATTCCGCTTTTCTTATTTATTTTTATTTTCACGCGATTTTTAAGTATAAATATCTCACGCACACGCAACAAATGTCACGCCCAAAAAAGAAAAATACCCGTTAGATCTCTCGTTGCTTCAGACGAGCGCTAAATTGCTGCGGCTGTCACCCCCCCCCCCCCCCCCTCAACAATTCCACCCGCGGTTATACTGTAAGCATTATAAGCAGTGGCAGTTTTAGGCACGGGCGAAGAGGGCAGCCGGCACAAGCACACGAGAAAAAAAATGATCCGTGCATTTTTTTCCGGTTATAATCCGCCAGCCCGTAATCGCGCTGGCACACTGAATTGTTGCATATTTGAACTGAATTGACAGCCTCTACTCAGGTTAGCAGATCAGTGGGACGGCGCACCTCTGAGGAAGAGACAGGGTTTAAGGAGAGCTCCCGAGAAAGAGAGAAATCAACGTCGCCGGGCTGCTGCTGGAGTTATGAGTCGAGTCACATCGACACTCTGCCTCCCTGCAGACAGTTGAGCAGAGTACATATTAATAAAACAGCTTTAATCTATCACGAGACGGCCTGCGAGGGCCTGTCACTACGTTTACATGCACAGATTAATAATCTGACTAAAGCCATAGCTCGATTATGCTCCTCAATTGGACAACTGCAATTGTCCGGTTATACATGGCGGTGAGTAAATCGATTCATTGGCCGAAGCGCGTCATGCCCCGGTACGATAGGTGGCACTGTGCCCATTTCAACTAGTGGTAACAGAGCCACCGGCTGACCTCTTTACGTCACCAGCAACAACAAACTCAGGCGCCTGCATTCGAGAAAGATGTCTTCAGCAGACAGCTGTCAGTTCACTTCGGGTCCGTATCATTTCTCCGACGCTCCGTTGTTCCTCTCGGTCGTATGCCGACCCCTCCGGCTGCTCTGCCGGCGGAGCAGTCCGCATACGACCGAGAGTGCATACCACCTGTGTGCATACCACTTATTCCTAAGTACCACTAAGTTAGTTGTGACCTACAGAAAAAATAAAACCTCATTATTTGTTTCCGTTTTATCTCTACGCTTTTATCCTCCACACAATGTCTTACTGTGCTATTGTGTGCTATTACAACATGGCGTGTAGAGACACACAATGTGAAAACAGATATTGCCCATTACAGGAACACAACCTCATGTCGCTCTCTGATGTTGACTGGACCTGGACGGTGATGTGTGTAAGTGGATCCGACCCGTGTTCAGACAGAGGGGAAGCTGTGGTTCAGACAGAGGGGAAGCTGTGGTTTGGACAGAGGGGAAGCTGTGGTTTGGACAGAGGGGAAGCTGTGGTTCGGACAGAGGGGAAGCTGTGGTTCGGACAGAGGGGAAGCTGTGGTTTGGACAGAGGGGAAGCTGTGGTTCGGACAGAGGGGAAGCTGTGGTTCGGACAGAGGGGAAGCTGTGGTTCAGACAGAGGGGAAGCTGTGGTTTGGACAGAGGGGAAGCTGTGGTTTGGACAGAGGGGAAGCTGTGGTTTGGACAGAGGGGAAGCTGTGGTTTGGACAGAGGGGAAGCTGTGGTTCAGACAGAGGGGAAGCTGTGGTTCAGACAGAGGGGAAGCTGTGGTTCAGACAGAGGGGAAGCTGTGGTTTGGACAGAGGGGAAGCTGTGGTTTGGACAGAGGGGAAGCTGTGGTTTGGACAGAGGGGAAGCTGTGGTTTGGACAGAGGGGAAGCTGTGGTTCGGACAGAGGGGAAGCTGTGTATCTCCTACGAAAACAGCGAGTTAAAGGTGCGACCAAATGTCGATTTCGACACCTGTGATAAAGATGCTGTTGAGTGAGTGTTATGGCTAATGCTCAACGCTTTCAACGATCCTCAATACCTCTCTCTCTCTCTCTCTCTCTCTCTCTCTCTCTCTCTCTCTCTCTCTCTCTCTCTCTCTCTCTCTCTCTCTCTCTCTCTCTCTCTCTCTCTCTCTCTCTCTCTCTCTCTCTCTCTCTCTCTCTCTCTCTCTCTCTCTCAGCCGCCCACCTTGAAGCAGGTACAAATAAACAGCGCAACTATTTACAAAGGGGAATGACAAGACGTAAAACAGACGTGACAGCCATGACCGTCTGCCGTGAAGTCGGGGGGGAGTTAAAGGGATTAAAGTATAGTTCATCCGACGGCTTAAAGGTTCCTGAAGGAGGGGAAAATTGTGAGCTTGTCATCCTACTACAAAGCAAAAGTGTTTTTCTGTTGTTTGGTTCAGATCCCAGCGCCCCCGTTAGATTTGCTTCATGTCTGTCAACCGTATGTAGGAGGAGATAAGGAGGAGATAAGGAGGAGATAAGGAGGAGATAAGGAGTGATTTTTGGCCCCTACACAAACGAGGGGCTGCTGTTTTTTAAATAAATGTCCTCAAAATATGTGTCTGTGTTCGTATCGCACGCACACAGACACACAGACGGATTTGAGGGATTCGACATCCCTCACTCACATTTGCAGCCAGACACAATAAAATGAAACAATACGGTTGTTGTAACCATGGTGCTGACAGCGGGACACATGGAGGAACTCTCCCTGAAGAACAGCCTCCTCTGGGAGGAAGAGACGCAATGATGGTGGTGCCGTCTCTCTCTCTCTCTCTCACTCTCTCTCTGTCTCTCTCTCTCTCTCTGTGTCTCTCTCTCCCTGTCTCTCTCTCTCTGTCTCTCTCTCTCTCTCTGTGTCTCTCTCTCCCTGTCTCTCTCTCTCTGTCTCTCTCTCTCTGTCTCTCTCTCTCTCTCTCTGTTTGTTTATAGCTTCACGTTTTATTTAACACATCCGGAGCGAGAGAGGGAGAGAGAGAAAGAGACTAAGAGAGGGAGAGATGGAGATAAATAGATGGATATAAACCACAATACACTAACAACCTCTTTGTCTCCTTCCTTCCACACTCGTTAAGAAGCACACCAGTGAAGCACTAATTCATTTTTCCCACTTATGCACTCTGATTCTCCCAGGCCGCGTTTTTTAGATTTCAATTTCTCGTTCCCTATTTCACGGCTCGCAATCTCCAAAGTGAGACTTTTTCAGCACAGAAGAAACAGGAAACGAAGAGAAACACCTTTGTCTGCAGATGTGGGAAAAATAAATGAAAAACAATAAGGTAAGATAAAAATAACCACATCCACAGATTTTGAGTGGCGGGTACATATTGGTTTTCATCCTCCAAACTGTGAGATTGAGAGGAATTTTGCTTGTCAAAGCTAAATATAGAAGTCCCGAAAAGCAATTAATACATATCTTTCCAACGCAAGATCAATAATTGCCCTCGGATCCATTTAATCGCTTAGATATTTAAATTCCGAACGGATCTAAAAACAGATTTTGATCTAAAGGAAAGAGCAAAACAGAGTTTAAATCAGTTGAACGTTTTGCTGCAAAAATACAATTCTTTAAGATTTGTATGCAACCCCTTTACACCTCAATACTCCTCCACCCTTAAGACCGCTGACCTTCACCCTTAAGACCGCTGACCTCCACCCTTAACACCGCTGACCTCCACCCTTAACACCGCTGACCTCCACCCTTAAGACCGCTGACCTCCACCCTTAAGACCGCTGACCTCCACCCTTAACACCGCTGACCTCCACCCTTAACACCGCTGACCTCCACCCTTAACACCGCTGACCTCCACCCTTAAGACCGCTGACCGCTGACCTCCACCCTTAAGACCGCTGACCTCCACCCTTAACACCGCTGACCTCCACCCTTAACACCGCTGACCTCCACCCTTAACACCGCTGACCTCCACCCTTAACACCGCTGACCTCCACCCTTACCCCAATCATCCGTTGACACAGTGGCAACCGTAACCACGGCACCGCATGAAACCAGACTCCACGGAGGTCCGGACCGTCACATCCTCTGGAGGTCAGGACCCGTCACATCCTCCACCACCCGTCACATCCTCCACCACCCGTCACATCCTCCAGAGGTCAGGACCCGTCACATCCTCCACCACCCGTCACATCCTCCTCGTTTCAATGGCGGCTACGGCTTAAGCTAACGGCGGCCATTTATCAAACGTATTCTTTAAACTCCAATATTGTTGTCCTTAATTTTTGGTGGGATTAACCTCATTTCTGGCTCCAACGCCTCCTCCTCCTCCTGCCCTGCTCTTTATTCACCTTCTTCACCAGCGCTCCCTCTTCTTCCTCCACCGCTCCATCGCCTTTCTTCAACGGCCGCTGAGAGCTAAGTCGCTAGCTCTTTTGGCTAACGTCTTCCAAGGCTTGGCGGTGGCGCATTGGCAGGATATACAAGAGGAGGGAGAGGCTAGGGGCAGGCAGAAGAGGGTCCAGCCAGAGGCTCTTTGGCGCCAGAATGGAGGAATTCTGCACTCACGCTGGCAGCCATTTTCAGTGAGTGAGTGGGTGAGTGAGTGAGTGAGTGAAGGAGTGACTGAGTGAGTGGGTGAGTGAGTGAGTCAGTGAGAGTGAGTGAGTGAGGCTGGCTTTACACGACAACGATCTGAACACAAACTGCAAAAGTGGCGTTGCGTTCCCACTTTTCATTCCGCGTTTAGACGAGCGTCTTTGGGTGGAAATCTGCGTGCATACGGTGACGCAAAAGTGTGTGAAATCCGACATGTTTGTTGTGGTTTGCCTGTGCTGCACGTGGACGTGACGTAACTGCGTACAGGACGAGAGCCAGTGTGAGCAGCTCAGTGCACACTTTTGCGTTGTTAACCCTTTAGACGGAAACGCAACGGTGGAGCGTTTTTAAGATTTCCACTCTGGAGGGTGGGTTAATTTTTTTGCGTTTTTAAGTCCCGAAAACGCCGTCGCCGTCTAAACGAAAGGCACATCTGATCAAATATTTAGTCGGTTTCACCCGGGAGCGTTGTGGTGTAAAGCCAGCCTTAGGGTGAAAGTAGTAGAAGCCCCGTCCAAAAAAAAAGACCATCACATCATTCTGAGCTGATTGGACACACACACACACACACACACAGGGCGAAGGCTTACCTGTGCAGATGAAGAACTTTGACTCGCCCACACTTATTTCCACTTTGTTGAGCGATATGGACACCTGGAGCAAAGCTGGAGAGAGAGAGAGAGAGAGAGAGAGAGAGAGAGAGAGAGAGAGAGAGAGAGAGAGAGAGAGAGAGAGAGAGACGCAATTGAGGAATCCATACATTCAAAACATTTCTGTGAATATTGGAACACACAGTTGTTTCAATTAATAGAAAGTGGTGTTGGAGGAAAAACTACAACATCATAAAGTCTGTGTACACAAACAACAAATGTGCAGTTAAGATAGAAAGAAACACACAGACTTCTTCCCACGAAGCCGGGGTGTGAGACAGGGATGCAGCTTGAGTCCGACCCTGTTCAACATCTACATTAACCAACATTCCACCTAGACACTGTTACTCCACAGCAAACACAAAACGATACCTCTGCATGAACATGGATGTGTGTGAATGAGAGACGAGGCAAGGAGGACATTTTATAACATAAAAATAAATATCACACTAGACAATTAAGGTCTGGCTTAAAGTCTTTGACGCAGTGATGGAGCCCTTAACACCGCTGACCTCCACCCTTAACACCGCTGACCTCCACCCTTAACACCGCTGACCTCCACCCTTAACACCGCTGACCTCCACCCTTAACACCGCTGACCTCCACCCTTAACACCGCTGACCTCCACCCTTAACACCGCTGACCTCCACCCTTAACACCGCTGACCTCCACCCTTAACACCGCTGACCTCCACCCTTAACACCGCTGACCTCCACCCTTAACACTGCTGACCTCCACCCTTAACACCGCTGACCTCCACCCTTAACACCGCTGACCTCCACCCTTAACACCGCTGACCTCCACCCTTAACACCGCTGACCTCCACCCTTAACACCGCTGACCTCCACCCAGCTGTGAGGTCTGGGCCCACTCACTAACCAAGATTTTAGAAAATGGGACAAACATCAAATTGAAACTCTTCATGCAGAATGCTGCAAATTCTTTATTCTCTATTTCAAGGATAGCCCCTTGAGATGTACCATCTCATTTTCGAGGGGGTCCTTAGATAAATAAATTCTAAAAGTCCAAAGAAAGACACCAAACAATGCATGCAGAGCAGAATTAGAACGATATCCAATCGATATCCAATTCAGAAGAGAGCCCTAAAATGTTCTAACCACCTTAAGGAAAGTGACTGCAACACACTCCACAACAAGGCTCGTACCCACAGAGAGTTACACCCAGAGAAGTGTTCCCTTAGCCGGCTTGTCCTGGGACTCTGTCCAACACACAACAACAACACATCAGGAAAAACCAAATCAGAAGAAAACAAAAGGACAACTATTTGGCACATTGGAAAGAGTCCACCAAAACCCAGAGTAAATTGGCTTGCTTTTGTCCCTCAACAGAGACTACACCGTAGCAGAATACCTGACCACCGTGACCCAAACCTACGGAAATCCTTGACCAGATACAGACTCAGCCAACACAGCCTGGCTGTGGAGAAGAGACAGACAGACAGACAGACAGACAGACTTGGCTCCCAGGAGAACACAGACTGTGCTCCCACTGCACACTAAACCAACTGGAGACAGAGCTGCACTTCCTGACCTCCAGTCATACCAAGACATCAGGAACACACACTTCACGGATTACAAAGGAAGGACTTTAAAGACACTCCAGATGCTCACAAACTGCCAGACCTGTTGGGAGAAACACAACAGTGTGCGATCGCAGCAGCGAGATTCATCACCTGTTGTGATGAGAGAAGGACCTCAAACTCCCCATGAACAGACTCACCCCCTGGACTCACTCCTCACAATACACTATACTCACCCCCTGGACTCACTCCTCACACAATACACTATACTCACCCCCTGGACTCACTCCTCACACAATACACTATACTCACCCCCTGGACTCACTCCTCACAATACACTATACTCACCCCCTGGACTCACTTCTCACACAATGAATACACTATTGAACACATCCTCCATATTGTAAATACTGTGTATTAAGAGTGTATCTTTAATTGATCTGTTTAGAGGAGATACTTATCATAATTTTTTATAATATCCCACATTTTACTTTTCATATATTGAATACTTCAGTATAATATCTGATATGTATATATATTTAGTATTTAACGTTTTATACTTTGTTCACCTGCTTTGGCAATGTAAATGTCTATTTCTCATGGCAATAAAGCTTTTTTGAATTGAATTCAATTGAGAGCGAGAGAGAGAGGGAGAGCGAGAGAGAGATAGATATAGAGATGAATAGAGAGAGATAGACGTTCTATGTGTGTTATTGGAACATTATGTGATTAGATGATGTCCTTCAACATGGACACGAAACACAAGTTTACACAAACACCAGATGAACGGTTTGTTCAGCGTACTCTGTGTGACTGGACTCATTCTGGTCATGTTGAATAGGCAAGCCTATTATAGGACACACACACACACAGGGACACACACACACACACACACACACACACACACACAGGGACACACACACACACACACACACACACAGACACACAGGGACACACACACACACACACACACACACACCACACACACACACACACACACACACACACACACACACACACACACACACACAGGGGGACACACACACACACACACACAGACACACAGGGACACACACACACACACACACACACACACACACACACACACACACACACACACACACAGGGGGACGCACACACACACACACACACCCTTTCATGTATTGTGCCACGTTGCTATCATACAGCGATCTGGAAGCCCACTTAGAGGAGCAGTTACAGAACAGAACACACACACTGGGACACACACACACACACACACACACACACACACACTGGGATACACACCACACACACACACTGGGACACACACACACTGGGATACACACCACACACACACACACACACACGGGGACCAACACACACACACACACTGGGACACACACCACACACACACACACACACTGGGACACACACCACACACACACACACACACACACACACACACACACTGGGACACACACCACACACACACACACACACACACACACACACACACACACACACACACAGGGACCAACACACACACACACACACACACACACACACACACACACACACACACACACACACACATTACACACACACACAGGGATACACACCACACACACACAACCAGGGACACAAACACTCACACACACAGAGACACGCACACTGCGCTGTCCTATTGGATGACGTTCTCCACCAGCTGGTTGTGGGGTTCGTTGATCCCGTCTCATGTGGCTACGAGGCCCAAACGCTCAATGACAAGTATCAATTTAGTGACAGAAGTTCGGTTTATTTTATGAAAGTATGACACAAAACTGTCATACTTTCATTCATAAATTCAACCTGTGCACTGTCAACGCCAGCTCGACTAAAACGTCATGAATCAAATCTCCTTACGACTGGCGCGTAGGTCTGAGTGACAGGTCTGATGGCCCTCCCTACCCCTAATTACTATTGGACAGGCAAGCATTGTTGTTAGCATTTAGCTTCTACCGGCAGTACACCCGGATATGTAGCAGGCACCTAGCCTCTAGCCATATAAACAGGGTCCCCACAGACGACCGATATGTAACATATTCATATCATATTTCCAATCCATTCATCATTTTAGCGCACGTGTAACAAGAAGTCACGGCTGAAGCTCGACGTTGTGTTTCTAGGTTCAACACTGACGCTGTTGTGCTCATGGTTAGCTCTGTGACGCTACAGCGTAGGAAATGAAACCGGTTCTGAACAAAGTAGAAATGATATCGAGATTCTGTTCCTGTCTGAAGTGTCACAGGATGGATGGACTGCTCCACCGTCCTCCCTGGTCCCCACCACCACCTCCACCCCCACCACCTCCTCCTCCTCCACCACCACCACCTCCTCCTCCTCCTCCACCCCCACCACCTCCTCCACCGTCCTCCCTGGTCCCCACCAGCACCAGCACCTCCTCCACCACCACCTCCTCCACCACCACCACCTCCTCCACCACCACCACCACCTCCTCCTCCACCACCACCACCTCCTCCACCCCCACCACCTCCACCCCCACCACCTCCTCCTCCACCCCCACCACCTCCACCCCCACCACCTCCTCCTCCTCCACCACCACCAGCACCACATCCTCCACCACCACCTCCCCCACCAGCACCACATCCTCCACCACCACCTCCTCCTCCACCACCTCCTCCTCCACCACCCCCACCTCCTCCACCACCCCCACCAGCACCACCTCCTCCACCACCACCACCACCTCCTTTCAAATGACGAGTCATTGACAGACTCTTTAATCCAAAGTCAGTCACCACCTGTCATGAGCTCACTAATGATCAGGTATGGCGCTGCACACGTTTGGGTTGGTAGTGTTAGGCTGTTGGTAGCCACAGCCCTTCTGTCATGAGGGGGCCGGTGGGTTTGCAGTCTTCGGGTGGCGGAGCTGCAGCAGAGCTCTCCTCCTCTGGTCCACCTCGCCCTCATCTGCTCTCACAACTGTTTACACGTTCTACAACTGAATCCCTCCACACTCCCCGACACGAGCCCTGCTTACCCCAGCAGCATCCCTGTCTGTCGCTGAGCACATGAGTCCTCTGTCCTGCCGTCACCCTCGCTTTCTGATAAATGCTATCGCAATTTATATTTTTTATTAATTGACATTAAGATTGACATTTACATTTAGGGGATTTAACAAAGACAGCAAGGATAAGACATTACACCATGTAAGGTACTATTTTTAAGTGCAAGGGTACATACAATACGTGAGTACATTAAGTGCCAGGACATTACAGTGATGTTAAAGTGATGTCATTACAGTGATGTTAAAGTGATGTTATTACAGTGATGTTAAAGTGATGTCATTACAGTGATGTTAAAGTGATGTCATTACAGTGATGTTAAAATAATGTCATTACAGTGATGTTAAAGTGATGTCATTACAGTGATGTTATTACAGTGATGTTAAAGTGATGTCATTACAGTGATGTTAAAGTAATGTCATTACAGTGATGTCATTACAGTGATGTTATTACAGTGATGTTAAAGTGATGTTATTACAGTGATGTTATTACAGTGATGTTAAAGTGATGTCATTACAGTGATGTTATTACAGTGATGTTAAAGTGATGTTATTACAGTGATGTTATTACAGTGATGTTAAAATAATGTCATTACAGTGATGTTAAAGTGATGTCATTACAGTGATGTTATTACAGTGATGTTAAAGTGATGTTATTACAGTGATGTTAAAGTGATGTCATTACAGTGATGTCATTACAGTGATGTTATTACAGTGATGTTAAAGTGATGTTATTACAGTGATGTTATTACAGTGATGTTAAAGTGATGTCATTACAGTGATGTTATTACAGTGATGTTAAAGTGATGTCATTACAGTGATGTCATTACAGTGATGTTAAAGTGATGTCATTACAGTGATGTTAAAATAATGTCATTACAGTGATGTTAAAGTGATGTCATTACAGTGATGTTATTACAGTGATGTTAAAGTGATGTTATTACAGTGATGTTAAAGTGATGTCATTACAGTGATGTCATTACAGTGATGTTATTACAGTGATGTTAAAGTGATGTTATTACAGTGATGTTATTACAGTGATGTTAAAGTGATGTCATTACAGTGATGTCATTACAGTGATGTTATTACAGTGATGTTAAAGTGATGTTATTACAGTTAGAAGCTCCTACATCCATGAGGCTCTGTGCTCTCTGAGAGGCTCATGGTCCATGAGGCTCTGTGCTCTCATGGTCCATGAGGCTCTGTGCTCTCATGGTCCATGAGGCTCTGTGCTCTCATGGTCCATGAGGCTCTGTGCTCTCATGGTCCATGAGGCTCTGTGCTCTCATGGTCCATGAAGCTCTGTGCTCTCATGGTCCATGAGGCGTTGTGCTCTCATGGTCCATGAGGCTCTGTGCTCTCATGGTCCATGAGGCTCTGTGCTCTCATGGTCCATGAGGCTCTGTGCTCTCTGAGAGGGCTCTCTCATCGTGACGGTGTCTCAGAAGCACCCACTCTGCGCTGACTTCCTGTCTGAACACTCCGAGAACCCATCTGTCCATCAACCGAGTGAATCCAGCGACTGCATTTGAATGATTAATAATTTCACATTTCGTCTGCGCGTTCTCTAAGCTATGCAAATCTTCTTGCCGGCGGTGAGCCCTTTGATGGCATTACGACAAGGAGAATGCATTTTTTTTCATAGCCATTAATAATCGTCATTCTTCAGGGACGGAAAGATTGCGGTTCAAACGATGAGCGCCATGAAGCCAATTAAGAGTACCTCAAAGGGGACGGCGTCACCACTCGTTATCCGCGGGATAAAGAGACGCTAATTAAAGACGTCTTCACGACGACAGCGTTTCCTTTGCACCCCTGTCAACCGTCAGAGCTCACCAAAGTAAAAGGCCTACGAGTTAAAGATTGTATATACGTTTTTTCTGTTTCTGTAAATATACAAATATTAATATTTTTTAAGCCATTCATATGGAGAATAGCACAATCGACACAGTTTATTAAAATAACCTTCAAAGTATGGACAAAATCTTAAGCATACTTTCTTTCGGGGGGAGGGGTGATTTATGTATAAATCATCATAAAATTGTGTGTGCCGTTTATTCAAAATAAAAATGCTAAATGAGTCGTTAACAAAACAGCCTTGCCTCCCTTCTGGTCCTCGCTGACCTCCAGCGGGGCGCGCCCACAGCGGGACCAGCGGGGGATTAGAAACAACGACATCCCACTTGTCACCTTCCTCCAGATTCCAATTGATCCGGTGAGGAGTGGATTTGTCGTGCTCTGTGGTGGTGGTGGTGGTGGTGGTGGGGAGGGGGTATACGATTGGGTGAGGGGGGGGGGGGTGGTGGGGGAGGGGGTATACGATTGGGTGAGGGGGGGGGGGGGGGGGGTGCAATCAATGTGGCCTGTGAAGCCCCTTTGAGACCAATTAAGACCAATGCACATGACGAGACAAGATACTGATCCAAGACCAGATGGGTTGCGTTTGACATGGGTGCGTGCGTGTGTGCATTTGCTCTGCCACCTGTTCTCTAACAGAGTGTATAAAAGGCATATATCAAACACTAAGCTTAACGAAAACAGGAGAGGAAACTACAGTCATACAGTAATGATGAGACATTAAACATATTTGATATACCATTTAGTACTCAGGGTCAACAGGGTCACTCAGAGTTTTTTTTAACTCTTATATCAAGGCCTTAACCAATCATGAAGGACTTGGAAGCACGCAGGTGGTGTTTTTGTATATTAACACACACACACACACACACACACACACACACACACACACACACACCGTGGTGTTACACTACAAAGCCTCCAGGAAGCCTAACATCAACTGCTGCTCAGACACAGCTTCACACACACGAAGGATTTAACTCCGGTTTTTCCAAGTACTGTCTAAAATAAAAATTAAAATAAAATATATATATATATATAAAGTAACTGAAGAACAAAACTAAAAAGATTAGTATGGTAAACTGAAGCCCTTTGTACAGAGGACAGAGCGACAGAGAGCACTCCCGCGAGTCATCGTCTTTTCAAGCTCCAGTCGTTCAGTGGAAGGACGAGGTCCGCTATTACATCTGACGCCTTGTACCGCTCGTTTGAAAAAGAACCACGCCAAAGACGTCCTCGGCATACCAACGTCTGCAATTAAAAGTCCTTATCCTCCATCCTCTGTTCTCTTTGTTGAATTTGTTATGTTGTTGAATAAAATAAGCTAGGTTTAAGGTTATGTTCCTCCACCGCTGGAAGTGTCGTTCGGAATTTGTGTTGTAAAAAACGCGAACTTTTCCGACGACGTGTACAACATAGACACAACTGAACCACTGGCCTGGCGCCATGCTGGTCCTCTGGGGGGGTCAGCATGGGAGCGCTGTTGGTGGCAGAACTCTGTCAGGCGGCGTTACCGCGGTAACGTGGCGGCTGATTGGCTGAGGGAGAGAGCGGCCAATCAGGGTCAACAAGGTTTTCACCTTTGTATTTACAATGGTCAAGAGACATTTACAGGAACATAAGAAAGTCGAATTATTGGGCTAGTCCGACTATGACTGGATTATTAAGACGCATGTATACACCTTAGGACTAAAATCGAAGCGAATCGGGTTTCTCATAGTCGGATTAAGACCCTAGATTATTTGATTGATTGTGGCATTAAGCGTGCATGTTTACGGTCAATCGAATTGGAATCAGATTTTGCGTTGTGCCGTGCTCGGTGCATGTGCTTGTTGTTGATTCATGAGCTTCAAATTTTCAGAATTGTGTGCATAGTTTCATTTTTTGTGTGTATACAATGGAGAAAAACTAACTATTAAGTGAAGTCAATTGCGTAAATGAAACAGAGGGAAAATAATACAGAAGACACACTGAAAAAAAACCACACTATTAACTCCTGCTATATACACATACCAACAAATAAAAACACACACCTGAACCACTGTGTGTGTGTGTGCTGATGTATGAGTGTGTGTGTGTGTGTGTGTGTGTGCTGATGTATGAGTGTGTGTGTGTGCTGATGTATGAGTGTGTGTGTGTGTGTGCTGATGTATGAGTGTGTGTGTGTGTGTGCTGATGTATGAGTGTGTGTGTGTGCTGATGTATGAGTGTGTTGCCGCCCGTCTCCAGATTCCCCAACGGTTGCGCGGCAGTGGAGGCTAACGCCGCCGCTAGCGCTCCACTCAAACACCCACTAGCCCGTCTCCCCCAGCCCAGAGGACCGCTAACTACAGCTAACTAACTACAGCCCACAGAGGACCGCTAACTACAGCTAACTAACTACAGCCCACAGAGGACCGCTAACTACAGCTAACTAACTACAGCCCACAGAGGACTGCTAACTACAGCTAACTAACTACAGCTAACAGAGGACCGCTAACTACAGCTAACTAACTACAGCCCACAGAGGACCGCTAACTACAGCTAACTAACTACAGTTAACTAACTACAGCCCACAAAGGACTGCTAACTACAGTTAACTAACTACAGCTAACAGAGGACCGCTAACTACAGTTAACTAACTACAGCCCACAGAGGACTGCTAACTACAGCCCACAGAGGACTGCTAACTACAGCCCACAGAGGACTGCTAACTACAGTTAACTAACTACAGCTAACAGAGGACCGCTAACTACAGCTAACTAACTACAGCCCACAGAGGACTGCTAACTAACTACAGCCCACAGAGGACCGCTAACTACAGTTAACTAACTACAGCCCACAGAGGACTGCTAACTACAGCCCACAGAGGACTGCTAACTACAGCCCACAGAGGACTGCTAACTACAGTTAACTAACTACAGCTAACAGAGGACCGCTAACTACAGCTAACTAACTACAGCCCACAAAGGACCGCTAACTACAGCTAACTAACTACAGCCCACAGAGGACCGCTAACTACAGCTAACTAACTACAGCCCACAGAGGACTGCTAACTACAGCCCACAGAGGACTGCTAACTACAGTTAACTAACTACAGCTAACAGAGGACCGCTAACTACAGCTAACTAACTACAGCCCACAGAGGACCGCTAACTACAGCTAACTAACTACAGTTAACTAACTACAGCCCACAAAGGACTGCTAACTACAGTTAACTAACTACAGCTAACAGAGGACCGCTAACTACAGTTAACTAACTACAGCCCACAGAGGACTGCTAACTACAGCCCACAGAGGACTGCTAACTACAGCCCACAGAGGACTGCTAACTACAGTTAACTAACTACAGCTAACAGAGGACCGCTAACTACAGCTAACTAACTACAGCCCACAGAGGACTGCTAACTAACTACAGCCCACAGAGGACCGCTAACTACAGTTAACTAACTACAGTTAACTAACTACAGCCCACAGAGGACTGCTAACTACAGCCCACAGAGGACTGCTAACTACAGCCCACAGAGGACTGCTAACTACAGTTAACTAACTACAGCTAACAGAGGACCGCTAACTACAGCTAACTAACTACAGCCCACAGAGGACTGCTAACTACAGTTAACTAACTACAGCTAACAGAGGACCGCTAACTACAGCTAACTAACTACAGCCCACAGAGGACTGCTAACTAACTACAGCCCACAGAGGACCGCTAACTACAGTTAACTAACTACAGCCCACAGAGGACCGCTAACTACAGCTAACTAACTACAGCCCACAGAGGACCGCTAACTAACTGTAAACGGTAGACAGGCCTCATACCCACACAGACAGGCAGACAGACAGGCAGGCAGGCCTCGTACCCAGACAGACAGGCAGACAGACAGACAGGCAGGCCTCATACCCAGACAGACAGACAGACAGGCAGGCCTCGTACCCAGACAGACAGACAGACAGGCAGGCAGGCCTCGTACCCAGACAGACAGACAGACAGACAGACAGACAGGCAGGCAGGCCTCGTACCCTGACAGACAGACAGACAGACAGACAGGCAGGCAGGCCTCGTACCCTGACAGACAGACAGACAGACAGACAGACAGACAGGCGCACAAGCAAATTTATACTTAGGGGGTCGGCTTAGCTCAGGAGGTAGGGTGGTATACACACACACACACACACACACACACACACACACACACACACACACACACACACACACACACACACACACACACACACACACACACACACACACACACACACTAGGTAAAGCCTCTCCCTCTATAGGTTGAGTTCATTTGTACCTTGGTGAATACAGACAAGGAAGAGGGAAGTTCTGCAATGGAAACCGTGTGGATGAGTGCGTGTCTAGCATTGACATTGCTACACTGGCCAGTGTGTGTGTGTGTGTGTGTGTGTGTGTGTGTGTGTGTGTGTGTGTGTGTGTGTGTGTGTGGACTCAGGGCCAGATGGGGCTGCTTCAACCACACACACACACACACACACACACACACACACACACACCAGAGCGTTCAGACATTTCTGAACTATTCGTCGCAGTGCGGATCGGAAAAGCACCACGATTCAATTTGTGAAGCGTTCCTCGAACCCCTTTGTGCTCCAACAGAACAACAGACCTTTAGTGTTTCAGCGCTGTCACCCGAGGGCTCCCCAGGAATACTGGAGCTACAAACACTGTTCCTTCTTCTGTGTGTGTGTGCGTGTGTGTGCGTGCGTGCGTGCGTGCGTGTCGCTCGCCTCTGTTCTCTTACGCTATTGTTGCGGCAGCGGCCTCACCGTAGCGCACACGGCCTCCATTCCCACGGGCGTCCGTTTGGTCTGAAACGTGCTGGGGACAGAGACGCGTTCCAAAGTGCATTTTCAGAGTGCTGGGTACAATGAGGATGCACTCTTTCTCTCTTTAGTGCAGGTAATGAAAGGTTCTGAAAGACGGCACACCCATGGAGCTGCACTAATGAATAAAAGGTATACAAAAGACTGATGTCGGACACGTTTTATGAAGAAAGCGTTTCCAAAAAGTATTGGACATAGGCTATGACCCACTATGTTGTGCTCCATGTACCCAATGTTGACAACATGACATGACTAAGCTACCAACACAAACAAAGAGGAGCTAGGAAAGGAAATTTGTGTTTAAGTTGTGAAGGGGCAAACGTGTGGAGACACACAGCACTACAAACGTAGTCAAGATTGAAAAAGCAAAAAATATTTGTTGCACAGCTGAACGCTGTATCACATCATGAATGTAATTCTCACCCCAAACTTGAAATTAAATAAATAAATAAAAGGGGCAAAACAAAACAAAAATAAATTATGGAAAAATTGAAATGCAAACAGCTGATTGATAGACCTACACGAGTTACTAGAAAGAGTGAAACCCTTATAGACCTGATTTTTACAAATAAGCCAGAGAGAGTAATAAAAACATACAATCTTATTACTGGCCTTTCAGATCATAACATGACACTGATGATAAGAAAGCTAACTAAAAAACGCCTAGTTTACCACAGAAAATCACATTTTAACAACCAGAATTCCTAAGTCAAAAATGGCTAACTGTACTTAATCTGAAGGAAGTAAACTGGGAAAGAGCAACTAAAGAGCCAGATTTAGACCATAGTGCAAACACTTTAGCCTCTATCCTTCATGACTTAATAAGCAAGCACACAAAAACCTGGAAAAGTAAACCTAAGAAAAAGTCTCTTCCATGGTTTAACAGCGACATCCTTCAGCTTATCAAAGAGCGAGATCTTGCTCTTAAAAGGTCTTTAATGACTAAAACCAATACTGACCACTTTAATTATACTAGTTTAAGGAACAAAGTAGTGTCTGAGCTGCAGAAAGCAAAGTCTGTTTAAGTGCGAGCTCCAGGTAGTGACAATGCCCCCCTGACCAAACCAACCTTATAACTACGCTGGCTACTAAGCTACCAACCAAAGTTTTTAATAATTTCTTTATTGAGTCTGTGAAAGAATTAGCAAGTAATTTTAAATATACTGAGCCACCTCCTGATGAATTTGACTATGATCACACATCCCATGATAGTCAAAAAAGTGATTGCAAACATGAGTAATTCCATGGCTAAGGATATCCATAACTTAAATACTGCATTTATCAAGAAACATCAGAGTTGTCTGTTGGAGCCAATTACTTACTTAGTAAACTTGTCAATACAAACAAATATCTTCACAGAAAGCTGGAAAACTGCAATAATTACTCCAGTTTATAAATCAGGAGAAAAGGACTTAAATACAGGCCTATTTCCATCCCTGTAGTCTAAAATAAAATCTAAGTTCTAGAGAAGGTTGTAGCTGAGCAATTAATGGAGCACTTAGAGTCTAACAAACTGCTTTATCCACAGCAGTTTGGATTTAGACACAAATACTCCGCCTGCCTCAGACTTCGTCCACAAATACCCAGTTCAGTCAGCGAGCTAATAGCAGAACTAGCCACGAACCCCCGCGCACGTGTTTCAATAGGCCTTAGTCGCGTACTCCAGCCATCTCAGCATACTTCGCTTTCTTAAGCTCATTGGCTACTTCAACTCTGTCTTCCCAAGGAACTGTAAGCTCAATAAAATAAACAATCTTCTCTGAGTCTGACCACAACAGCATATCTGGTCTTAGCCGAGTGCTAACGATGTGTGGAGGCACAACAACCTGCTGAATAAGGTCCGCCTTCAATTCCCAGGCTCCTTCATTACTTAGCTGCCCGGCTCTATGCCTGCCTCTAAATGGTCTAGCCTATTCCCCCTGACGCACAAAGTTAATTTGCCTACCCTCTTTACTAGCGGCTGCTGAATTAGCTTCTCTCCGTTTATCATCAACAGCCTCTGCCAAACATTTCAATACCTGGTTGTGACGCCACGTATAGCGCCCCTGGGAGAGACTTACCTTGCACCCTGATAGGATATGGCGGAGGCTGCACACACGGGAACATAGTGTGCATGTCTCATCCTCACCAAACCACTGATTTAAGTTCTGGGGAGATGGGAGAACATCATAAGTGGCACCTATCATAAATCTGATCCTGCTAGCCTCCATGCTCCATAGATCTCTCCACTTTATCTTCTTCTTCTTAAATTATTAAAATAAGACGAACAGAATAAGAATAAGAAGAACAGGTGTAAAATCGTAAAATAGGAAAATACATGAAAGAGAAAACGAAGGAGGTCACTTTTCAGAAGCTCGACCAAGTTCCTGAATGACAGTTTAGTCTCTTATCTCCATGGGTGGGGTGACAAACGTAGAAATAAATAAGAATAACGTTTGTCAGGTCGAGATAAGAGTGTCATTACCACTTCACACAATAAACATTATATCCACTCTCATGCTCACACGTCATATCACCGGATTACGTTGTAGTCCTGTTGTGTGTGACTCTCTCTCCTTTCTTCTACTTATTGCTGAATTCCTCCCATCCGTCCTCTTGGGCCGCGTCCTCATCTCCTAAGCGTCGTGAGCTCCTATCCCCGCTTCCTAACCGATGAACCCCAAAGTGTGGGGTTGTTGGTCAGTGTGGGGTTGTTGACCCCCCAGCGTGGGGTTGTCAACAACAGTTAGTTCACAACCACCAGAGCTGTGAGTTCAACACAACCAGAGCTGTGAGTTCAACACAACCAGAGCTGTGAGTTCAACACAACCAGAGCTGTGAGTTCAACACAACCAGAGCTGTTGGTTCTCCCGTCTTGAGGGTCCCACTACAGTAATGTTTACCGTACTTCCCCCCCTGGCAGTTTGAAAGGACATGATACAGTTCAGAACCCTCCTGATGCCTCATTCAGTCAGTCCGCTCTGAACCGGCGGAGCGAGCAACCCCGCCAAGAACTGTTCAAACGATGGCCGTGCGACACCCTAATCAATCAGAGGGAGGGGCTGTAACTAAGCAGCCCATTAAGCCCCCACAATGTGGGCGCTGGGTGGACTCCCGGACCTCAACAGAGTTAACAGACTCAGGATGAAGAGGAAGGGTTTTTAATGGGGTCTGCTGTGTGCAGGATGACTAGGCACACAGGAAAAGGCAATCAGCTTGACAGGCTGCGGGGCTCGCTCTAGCTAGCTAGCCCGCCAGCAGACTCAGTGACGATGTGAAAGTGATTCAGGAGAAGGTTGGCTTTGTTTGGCGTGATGGATGTTTGGCGGTGCTTGGAACATTAGACGGCAAATAGAGCAGACTTTAATGCCTGGGGGGTGACCTGAAATAGCCTCGAGCAAGGAGCACAGACGGCTCACACACAGGTTCAACATTATACAGCTGCTCCATTACCTGTCAGTCATTATTAGTATTGGACCCCCCCGCCCCCCACTGCACACAAGATGAGGATGTGTGTGTGGGTGGAGGTGATCATTTATTACATCATAAGTCTGCCTCTCGTGGAATCTGAGACGGAAACACCTGAAACAACACACACACACACAAATATATAAACAGAACACAAGCAGTGTACGCACACAAGACATTCAAACACACATCCCCACAAACAATACCTTAAAGGGGTAGTTCGAATTTTGGACATCTGGTCTCATTTCCAAGTGAGCCAGTGTGTTATTGATCACTGGAGACCGTTTTCAACACTTTTCATTCAGTCCTTCTAGTTGCAGAAATCGCTGGTGCTAGGCTAGCGCAAGTCAAGGGGAACTGCTAGCCTGCCAATAAAAACAGCGATTTCTGCAACTAGAAGGACTGAATGAAAAGTGTTGAAAACGGTCTCCAATGATCAATAACACACTGGCTCACTTGGAAATGAGGTCCGATGTCCAAAATTCCGAACTACCCCTTTAACTGGCTCACACACACACACACACACACACACACACACACACACACACACACACACACACACACACACACACACACACACACACACACACACACACACAGCCAGCCTTTCCTCCCTCAATCCCCGTCTGCTCTCTCAGTCTCCGTGTGTTTTACTGCAGTCTGCTGGTTTGATCAAAACCTCAATTAAATAGTGAAAAATAAGAAAAGCTCGGTCTATCCGACCTGTGACCTGTTTGTAGCAGGTCCTCTGTGGAGGACACACCTCCAGGTGTACGTCGTGATGTTTGTAGCAGGTCCTCGGTGGAGGACACACCTCCAGGTGTACGTCGTGATGTTTGTAGCAGGTCCTCTGTGGAGGACACACCTCCAGGTGTACGTCGTGATGTTTGTAGCAGGTCCTCTGTGGAGGACACACCTCCAGGTGTACGTCGTGATGTTTGTAGCAGGTCCTCGGTGGAGGACACACCTCCAGGTGTACGTCGTGATGTTTGTAGCAGGTCCTCGGTGGAGGACACACCTCCAGGTGTACATCGTGATGTTTGTAGCAGGTCCTCGGTGGAGGACACACCTCCAGGTGTACGTCGTGATGTTTGTAGCAGGTCCTCGGTGGAGGACACACCTCCAGGTGTACGTCGTGATGTTTGTAGCAGGTCCTCTGTGGAGGACACACCTCCAGGTGTACGTCGTGATGTTCAGCGGAACAATGCCGGTGAGTTGGGCTTCATTAAGCGGTAATCAAGTGTTGATTTCTTGAAGCATTACACACTTCTGATGACTTTGGCGTGATGTACTTGTGTAATGCAGCAGGTGGATTGACTTTAACGACTGCGGGGCGAACAGTGCGATGTGGTTGCAGTTAGCGTTTGTTCTCTTCATGTGATGGTACATAACTGTATGAACGCGCCCTGGGTGATGTTTAAATAGGGCAGGGGACAGGGGACCTATTGTACCACCAGGTGTGAGTGTGGTTAGCCGTTAAGCCATTTTGAAAATGTGCCACTTCTGACATCACACGGGCGTGTCCACCTAGATGTGTTCTGGATGGGTCTACCAGTGTTGTAGTGCTGGAGTCCGACTCATGAGCTAAATAAGAGACTCGTGACTTGACTTGGACTTGAGCGCTGAATGACTCGAACTTGGATTAGTTTTGCTTTTAACTGCTGATGGTTGGCTAGTGCAGCGCTCCCCAACCACCCGGCAGCGGAGCCCCGGCAGCAGAGCCCCGGAGCCCCGGCAGCGGAGCCCCGGAGCCCCGGAGCCCCGGAGCCCCGGAGCCCCGGAGCCCCGGAGCCCCGGCAGTGGAGCCCCGGCAGTGGAGCCCCGGCAGCGGAGCCCCGGCAGCGGAGCCCCGGCAGCGGAGCCCCGGCAGCGGAGCCCCGGCAGCGGAGCCCCGGCAGCGGAGCCCCGGCAGCGGAGCCCCGGCAGCGGAGCCCCGGCAGCGGAGCCCCGGCAGCGGAGCCCCGGCAGCGGAGCCCCGGCCCCGGTCCCTGACCAGACGCACTGGTCTGTAGAGCAGTGACAGCATCACGTTAACATGTAACACATTGTCAACAGGGTAATACTGGTAGCCTACTACCACAGTACATGAGCACGGGCGCAATCACATATTAACTTATTTTCAAATAATGTGGGGGATAAGGGGGGGGGGGGCAGCTCCACACAGATTTGCTGCCTTTGATGCAATCGCTACAAGTGTTCCATTCGCTACATCTGCTGGTGGAGAACCATCCAGAGCTAAAGTAAGCACACATGTTGTTACTAACAACATGTATGCTTACTTTAGTGCCCCCCACACGGCCCCGCCCCCCACACGGCCCCGCCCCCCACGGCTCCGCCCCCACACAGCCCCGCCCCCACACGGCCCCGCCCCCCACATGGCCCCGCCCCCCACACCCTGAGAAAAAAGATCCCAAAGAAGAGAGAGAAACAGAAATGAGTCGAGGGACGCCACATCTCCCTGTGCTGCGGTTAGTGATGCTGAGTGTAGTGAGTACACACACACACACACAGACACACACACAGACACACACACACACAGACACACACACACACACACACACACACACACAGACACACACACACACACACACACACACACACACACAGACACACACACACACACACACAGACACAGACACAGACACACACACACACAGACACACACACACACACACACACACACACACACACACACACACAGACACACACACACACACACACACACACACAGACAGACAGACAGACACACACACAGAGCCACACACACACACACACACACACACACAGAGCCACACACACACACACACACAGGGTTGCTACAGATTAAACAAAGCAGATCCCGGTGGGCGTTGCTGCGGTTACGGTTTGTTCTAGATGGAGCTAATGCGTCACCCCCCCCCCCCCCCTTTGATAACAAACAGGAAGCGAGGAAGAGGAGGGCAAGGATGGGGGCGGAGCCTAGTGGGGGCCTCTACCAATAGTCAAACCTCCTAACCTTTATGCCTCCTTTCCTTAACCTTTATGCCTCCTTTCCTTAACCTTTATGCCTCCTTTCCTTAACCTTTATGCCTCCTTTCCTTAACCTTTATGCCTCCTTTCCTTAACCTTTATGCCTCCTTTCCTTAACCTTTATGCCTCCTTTCCTTAACCTTTATGCCTCCTTTCCTTAACCTTTATGCCTCCTTTCCTTAACCTTTATGCCTCCTTTCCTTAACCTTTATGCCTCCTTTCCTTAACCTTTATGCCTCCTTTCCTTAACCTTTATGCCTCCTTTCCTTAACCTTTATGCCTCCTTTCCTTAACCTTTATGCCTCCTTTCCTTAACCTTTATGCCTCCTTTCCTTAACCCTTGTGGAAAACGTCATCGGGTCAAGGAGAGATGAAAAGGTGCTTCCTTTCGAACATAGGAAAAGACCACACTGTTTAAAATGAATTAGACTCCACTTCACTAACTGACGTCATTGCGCGACGGCGGGTTTTGCTGACCTACGTTCTTGTCATATTGATTTAATCAGGTTATCGCCAACACTGAGAATCACTTAGGTCGGACTTGGCCAACGGGAATATTTGAGGCCACTTGAATCCCAATTCACATGTGAAAAAAAAGAGGCTCAACTTATGTTGATGTTGAAATGAACCGCCCCCAGTAGTCTTTGTTAAATGTGAAGTCAGCATTTTATTTTCTCATGGCGTATATTGTGTGCTTACTATCAGCAATAAAGTCGGTAAACTTCGTCTCTCTCTTCGTCTCGTTTCTTTAAATATTGCCGCCATAGAGGATTATGGGATACCAATATCTCCTTTCCTTTGGTAAAGGTTGGTCAGGAGTAACCTACGCTAAAGGAGGCTTAAAGGATGCATGGAGGCTCCTTTCCTAAGTGTTTTTAGAAGTTGAACCACCTTTCCTCCATATACTTTCGAGTCATCTCCTTAGGAAAGGACATTTCCTATGCAAAAAACACTATTTGTAGAGGCCCAGGGAGTCTTCTGGAAACTGTGCGGTTGTGTTTTTTCTTTACAAATGGAGACTTGTGTTCTTTTTTTGTCGTTGTTTTTATGCTTTTATTCTCACTTGGGATGAATCCACGTTGGGCTGGAGCTCATCGCCAGAACCCTCTTCTGCACTCTTGCCACCAGAACGACGGTGTGTTTTATAACTGTGTGTTCACACCGCACTTCGCCCCGCGACACGTTTCAATGCAAAGTGAACGTAGAGACGCGAATCGGGCGAATTTTTTGTCGCCGAAACCCGCGACAAGATTTGATTGACGGTGCGACATTTCTCCACGTGAGCGGCGAGCGCGTTCACGTGGATTTGCAGCGCGACAAATTCGCTGAAGTTGAAATATTTCAACTTCTTCGCGGCATTTGCGTTGAAACAGCCAATCAGCGTTCACTCCCTGTGGGTAACGTGGGTGAAGTAACGTAAAACAGCCAATCAGCGTTCACTCCCTGGGTGACGTCACGTAACAGCCAATCAGTTCACTCCCTGGGTGCAGTAACGTAAAACAGCCAATCACCGTTCAACCGTTCAGTGAACCGCAGCTTGGAGGAGAAAGTGCTTGTTGCCGTTTGCGACTCCCGGAGCTCTATATCTATATATAACATATAAATATCTATATCATATAATATATACGATATATATAATATCACGGCAAAAAGCGGTGTGCGCCTCCGGATTATATTATTAACCCATAAACGACGGGCATTCCGACGTCTCTCCCTCTTCCACAACAGATACAGACACGCAATGGTGGTTATCTCGGCCATGGTTGATGAGAGACTGAATTGGCATGAAGGACCGTAGGCGGGAAAAAAATTATAAAAAATCGCCCCGCGAATGCACACAAAAATGCACAGCGACAGATTATGATTTGTCGTGCGGCAACATTTGCCTGTTCGCGCGAACAGGCGAAATGGGGCGAAGTGCGGTGTGAACACACAGTCAGAAGGAGGATGATTGTATCCTTATGATCCTTATGAAATGTGACATCACAACTTCTAAACTCTTTTTGGGAAAAAGAGAACATAAAAAACATTTATTTTAAGGATGGATGCATTCACAGTATATAGTGCTTCTCTAACCAGTGGTCAAAGCGCTTCACAACATTGTCTGACCATTAAACCAGTTCACCCAACGACAGCCCAGTTGGGCAGGGCCAGTTAAGGTTGAGGGACATCTCGACACTCGGGAATTGAACTCGCAACCTCCCCGTTACCAGTTGACTATCTCTGCCTCGCAGGCAAAGCTTGAAATTCAATCGCAAACACAGTGACAGCGGCAGGAAAGAGAATCAAAGACTAACACTAAATCAAGACTAACGCTAAATCAAAGACTAACACTAAATCAAGACTAATGCTAAATCAAGACTAATGCTAAATCAAGACTAACACTAAATCAAGACTAACACTAAATCAAGACTAAATCAAGACTAACGCTAAATCAAGACTAACGCTAAATCAAGACTAACGCTAAATCAAGACTAAATCAAGACTAACGCTAAATCAAGACTAACGCTAAATCAAGACTAACGCTAAATCAAGACTAACGCTAAATCAAGACTAATGCTATTTCTCTCATCTGGAAGCTGCGGTTGAGCTAGCGCGGCGCTAGGCGGCCGTGCCCAGTGGACCAATAGAGCGCGGTGTGGGCGGGCCAAAGCCCAATGGTGTTCATCGTCCGAGCTGATTGGCTCAATGGCGCGTGAGGAGCTTTGCTGATTGGATCAACAGTGCGCGGGTTTCAGAATTCGAGGTTCGGGCTGATACGGGCGACGGGTTCACAGCTCCGGTACAGAATGTACCGGAACCACGCTCACAAAGACACACACACACACACACGCACACACGCACACGCACGTAAAGCCGGTGTGGCGGCCATGTTTGGACTGTTTTGGCACCATGCTGTTGACCAAGAGCAGCATTAGCATTTAGAGTGGACAGTGTGTGTGTGTGTGTGTGTGTGTGTGTGTGTGTGTGTGTGTGTGTGTGTGTGTGTGTGTGTGTGTGTGTCTCTGTCCGACCGTGTCATTCTGTGCCGTCCCGGTTTGTCCCGGAGCAGAAACACAAACACAACAGACATGGCCGTCCCCCAAAATAATCTATCAGTGCTAAAATGAGTTCTTCACATCACACAGTGTTTCCTCTAGATGTTTTTGTAGCAGTGGTGCTGTGAGTTGGTAACCTAGCAACGCTAGGGGGGTCCGGGGGCATGCCCCCCCCCCCCCCAGCCCGGAAGAAAATTTTGAAAAATAACCCTTTAAATGTTTACTTCTGGTGAGACTTTTTTGGGAAAAATTTACAGATTGAGCTTCCAAATATGACATAAGAACCAACAGAGTCAAGGTATCTGAGACCAGATCACTGTGACAATGTGCCTTGAACTTGGCAGAAAAAAAATATATATATATATATTATTTTTTTTGCAATATTTTTTTTTTGCAGTGGCGCTGACAATCCACCGCTGCAGGATGCATACAGAGCAAACACTGAGTCAGACTTAATGTTTACAGAGGAAACACTGAGTCAGACTTAATGTTTACAGAGGAAACACTGAGTCAGACTTAATGTTAACAGAGGAAAGACTTCATGTTTTTTTTCTGTATTGTTGAATGAAACGGACGCTCAAAAAGGGTCTCCAACGTCAGCCATGTACCGGCAACGTCGACTTCAGGGGTCAACCTTTGCATTGTTTCATGTTTCCATGAGTCTTTGACGCATTGTTTTGAAGTCCTGTTTTATTTCAGTGAGCGACATGTTTTTATGTGAAGCCCCCTGAGTCTGCCTTGCGTTTGAAACGCGCTATATCAATAAAGTTGACTGGACTACAAAGCCTCTCTCTCTCTCCCTTCCTCTAAACAGACGGACGCACCTGACTGTGGACGGCCAGACGAAAACCGTCAACCCCCAAGACACCCTCACCATCCTCACCGCTACCGGTTCAATTAATTCCCTAATTGAACTCGTTAGGGCCAATCAGCTTGGAAGGTAAAGCCTGAGTGTTATCAGCCTCAGCGTTACAAACACACAATAAGTGCGTACATTAAGTGCCAGGACATCAAACACACAATAAGTGCGTACTTTAAGTGCCAGCTTGCCACTTGTTTTATACACAATGCTAAAGCTGAATTGCATTGGAAGGCTGTTTGTTTTTCCCTTTGGCTTCTTGATGTGCAGGTCTGGCCCGCTACGCTTTAAGCAGACAATGCATTCAACGGTTATTTATTGTAGCCTTTAGAATCAGACTGAACATTTGCTTTCAAGTCTACTAAGAAACTCAAAGCAAAGACTAAAAGCAGGGAGCCCAGTCAAGTCTCACAGCAGGGAGTCTAAGTCAAGTCTCACAGCAGGGAGTCTAAGTCAAGTCTCACAGCAGGGAGTCTAAGACAAGTCTCAGAGCAGGGAGTCTAAGTCAAGTCTCACAGCAGGGAGTCTAAGACAAGTCTCAGAGCAGGGAGTCTAAGTCAAGTCTCAGAGCAGGGAGTCCAAGTCAAGTCACAAGTCCTCATTTTCACGTCTTGAATCCGACTCGAGTCCGAGACTTCAGTCTCAAGTCTCCAGATCTGGTATTTACAGAGAAAAAAAATCTTTCTGCAAAAAATCTTTTTTGGAATTGGCCAGCCTGAAAAATTGTGCTTGCCTGCTTCAGAAGCAATTTAATCCAATTTTCCCCTTCAAATTCTAAGAATTACGAGTTGAGTTTTACGTACTTATTACCAAGCCATGAATAAATAAAGCTCTAATATATATAAATACAGAGCAAACCACCATGAATTACTAAAAGTCACAGGGCTACGTTTGACTCCTGACTAGCATGAAAAAGAACCTCTGTAGGACAAATATCACATGAAAAACACACCAGGGAGTCTGAACTTTAATTACTAGCAATTCAATGTTCCCACGGGCCAACGCATTTCTTCTTTGAAATTAAAAGGCTTGAAATCTGCATGCAATCCGCGACATCGCTCGGGCTAACGTGGTCAAGCTAGCCCGTGTTTATAGCTGGCGAGGACTAGCTTGTAGCGTCCGATACAAAACCAATTTCAATATTTAGCCGGAGGAAATGAATGGCATTCTGTTTTAATTCGACATCTCTGGTAAGCTCGCCCTCTTTCTTTTTATGTCTCTCTCTGCTCCCCTTTTAGATATTTGGATTTATGCTTATGATCTCGTGTAAGCATGTTCTATTTGTTTTGTGTTGCTTTGGTTATCATCCTGACTTTTTCTTTGTCTTTTTAACATGCATATGTTTTCACTCTTCAAATACCCCCTCCATAATAAAATCATCTTATTCCTGGCTTTCCACACACACACACACACACACACACACACACACACACACACACACACACACACACACACACACACACACACACACACACACACACACACACACACACACACACACACACACTAGAATGGGTGCAATTATCAAAGCAGAGAAAAAGTTTGATTTCTCTAGAAGAATCTAATCCTATTCTAGGCTCCCTCACATAAACAGTGAAACACGATGCAATCGCTTTGCATAATCAAGCACCTTTCAGGATGGCTGGTGGTGTGTGTGTGTGTGTGTGTGTGTGTGTGTGTGTGTGTGGTGGTGGGGGGGGGGGGGAACGAGTGCACAGGGAGTGTGTGCGCTTGTGAGTGATTGTGTTTGATCAGTAAAAACAACCGTCTCTTCACGAGACGCTGAACGTTAGTCCTGAACGAAAATAAGAAGACCCCTTAGTCTGGAATAACTTACATTTGGTTCAGAAAAACAAACACACTAATTAGCATATAAATCAACGCTCCACTTCGACCAGAAGCAAAATGGCTGACGCACGCTTCAATTTATATCCTCCGCTCTCACATTAATATAAAAGGTGTAGTGCTGGTCTCGTCAGCCGGTAAGATATGAGATATATGAACAACCTCCGCATGACTCACTCACGACATTTGACGACTCTCTCTCTCGCTCTCTCTCTCTCTCTCTCTCTCTCTCTCTCTCTCTCTCGAATCGTACCTACTGCAGCTTTAATCATGGAGCGGTGTTGTGCCACAACTTTAAATTGTCGCGTAACTCCATCGCAACGTTGGCGGCTTATCTTTAGTCTTCTGTGCTAATCGTTCAAAACGTAAAGCTTTAAAGGTGCAGTGTGTAGAAGTGACTGGCATCTTGCGGAACAGACTTGGCAGAAATATAATATAATATTCATAAGTATGTTTTGATTAGTGTATTATCCCGTGTCGTTGTGTTTCTGTTAGAATCTGCCCTTTATATCAACACAGGGAGAGTGGAGGACGCCATGTTCCTACAGTAGCCCAGAACGGACAAACTGCTCTAGAGTGGACGTGTGGTTATTTAAACACATTTTCAATTCAAGCATAAGTAAACCCCCTGTTTCAGTTGGAATTCAAACACAAAAAAAACGTGTTTTGAGTTAAGAAATCAAGCAAGGAGCATGTTACGGTCACGGTTGGACCAGAGGACCACGGTCACAGACTGGTGGCGGACACTGGTAGCCTGGAGACCCAGAGCCACATCTAGAGAGCTGTAGGGTCTGACCCAGAGCCACATCTAGAGAGCTGTAGGGTCTGATCCAGAGCCACGTCTAGAGAGCTGTAGGGTCTGATCCAGAGCCACGTCTAGAGAGAGCTGTAGGGTCTGATCCAGAGCCACATCTAGAGAGCTGTAGGGTCTGATCCAGAGCCACGTCTAGAGAGCTGTAGGGTCTGATCCAGAGCCACATCTAGAGAGCTGTAGGGTCTGATCCAGAGCCACGTCTAGAGAGCTGTAGGGTCTGATCCAGAGCCACGTCTAGAGAGCTGTAGGGTCTGATCCAGAGCCACGTCTAGAGAGCTGTAGGGTCTGATCCAGAGCCACGTCTAGAGAGCTGTAGGGTCTGATCCAGAGCCACGTCTAGAGAGCTGTAGGGTCTGATCCAGAGCCACGTCTAGAGAGCTGTAGGGTCTGATCCAGAGCCACGTCTAGAGAGCTGTAGGGTCTGATCCAGAGCCACGTCTAGAGAGCTGTAGGGTCTGATCCAGAGCCACATCTAGAGAGCTGTAGGGTCTGATCCAGAGCCATGTCTAGAGAGCTGTAGGGTCTGATCCAGACCACGTCTAGAGAGCTGTAGGGTCTGATCCAGAGCCACATCTAGAGAGCTGTAGGGTCTGATCCAGAGCCACATCTAGAGAGCTGTAGGGTCTGATCCAGAGCCACGTCTAGAGAGCTGTAGGGTCTGATCCAGAGCCACATCTAGAGAGCTGTAGGGTCTGATCCAGAGCCACGTCTAGAGAGCTGTAGGGTCTGATCCAGAGCCACATCTAGAGAGCTGTAGGGTCTGACCCAGAGCCACATCTAGAGAGCTGTAGGGTCTGATCCAGAGCCACATCTAGAGAGCTGTAGGGTCTGATCCAGAGCC
>NC_140287.1:1356221-1418507 GCF_964030765.1 Micromesistius poutassou
CCCTTGAGTCCTTCCCTAGGAGTCACACCCTTGAGTCCTTTCCTAGGAGTCACACCCTTGAGTCCTTCCCTAGGAGTCACACCCTTGAGTCCTTCCCTAGGAGTCACACCCTTGAGTCCTTCCCTAGGAGTCACACCCTTGAGTCCTTCCCTAGGAGTCACACCCTTGAGTCCTTCCCTATGGAGTCACACCGTCAGTGAATCCACTTCAAGCTCATTCTTATTCCTGCTTTGTCTTTTTTTTCGGTTTCCTTCCGCGTTTCAAATGTTACATCATTCAGAAACGCCAGACAACCCCCCCCCCTCCCCACCCCCACTCTGTTCAAATCTTTTCACTTGATTTAAACTTAAACTTTTCTTAAGTGAGATGTTTTAAGGTTCTTAAGTGAGATGTTTTAAGGCTTATTGTCAATCATGAGCAAACGGCTTCCATATATTTTATTATGGAAACAGTATGGGACTGACGTCGGCAGGCAGCCACAGCTGGGCTATCGGTATCAGGGGTCAATCTTTATCTCTATATATCTATCTATATATCTCTATAGATATATAAATACATATAAACATCTTCTCTATCTATAGCCACACACACACACACACACACACACACACACACACACACACACACACACACACACACACACACACACACACACACACACACACACCCGATGTCATCCCAAGTGAAAAGCTTCTTCCCTCATTAAACCAGCGATTAGCATCAAGCTTCACAGCTCCCCCTCCCAGAGTCCCTCGGTTAAGAAGGTCTCCTTTGTGGATGACAGATGTACTCGTCTGTCCAAGGAAAGCGCTTCTTTGATGCCCGCTGAATCTCAATGATGTGGGGAATTTAAAATTTTAGGGGGCACACACACACACACACACACACACACACACACACACACACACACACACACACACACACACACACACACACACACACACACACACACACACACACACACACACACAGGCTTTCCCTTCAAACAGCCAGTAAAAGTTGGTAACATGCATCTCCCTCTTCAAAGTCCATGTGAAAGAACGTGTTCCCCCCTCCCCTCCTCTTAACGAGTACGTCACATGGTCTCTTAACGAGTACGTCACATGGTCTCTTAACGAGTACCTCACATGCTCTCTTAACAAGTATGTCACATGGTCTCTTACCGAGTACGTCACATGATCTCTTAACGAGTACGTCACATGGTCTCTTAACGAGTACGTCACATGGTCTCTTAACGAGTACGTCACATGCTCTCTTAACGAGTACGTCACATGCTCTCTTAACGAGTACGTCACATGGTCTCTTAACGAGTACGTCACATGGTCTCTTACCGAGTACATCACATGATCTCTTAACGAGTACGTCACATGGTCTCTTAACGAGTACGTCACATGGTCTCTTAACGAGTACGTCACATGCTCTCTTAACGAGTACGTCACATGGTCTCTTAACGAGTACGTCACATGGTCTCTTAACGAGTCCGTCACATGGTCTCTTAACGAGCCCTGCTGTCCTAAATGACCAGATTATGAACTCCATACCAGACTGGAAACTGTAGCCTCACTCTGACAGGCGTATAAACTCCTACAATTAAGTAACGATTCCCTTCAGTCGGATCATGTGGCGTTTCGTCTGTCCTTGTAGATTAGGGCGTGGCCATCGACGTACAATGAACAGGAATATTGGCCATGAAATGACATTAAAACCTCAGCAGTGTGGATTCCCGTCTCATTATCGCCCTTTAATGGGCTGCATTACTCCCTGCTGTTTCACTCTCTCTCTCTCTCTCTCTCTCTCAGCAATGAAAACAATTGTTTCCCTCTTGATAATGGCCTCCATTTAATTCTTTCCCGTCTGCCTTAATGATAATAACGAGATATTCCATGCAGATGAAGACGCCGTGATTGCATGACTGCGATTTCATTTTCTACGGACAATGGAACAACGGATAATATAAAACAATGACTCAGTGAAACAGCAAAACAAACTAGTTTGAATTTTAAATTAGCAATTAGCATAGCAAACACCGATGGTCTCCATTTCTCTGCAGCCCGTTTCATTTCATAGCGAGGGTACGGTGGTATAGACCACAACCCCTGATCCCTATGATCTATCTGTCTCTGTGTCGTTTTGAGTCCACTGGCATTTCCCGTGTATGAAATGCAGAGCAAAAAAGCTTTTTTTTTATGTTCACGGCTATTCTTTGAACGTGTGGGAATATCGGTGATTGCTGTTGTTGAGGCTTTCCACAGAGAATTGGGATAGCTCTGCATTAAAAATAAAAGAGAAAACTTTTATTGTACACACTCACTGTATGTTGTACGTCCTGGCACTTAATGTACGCACTTATTGTATGTCGTCCTTAGCTATAGTACTTAGTTGTGTAGCATCTTATATTACCTCTTATCTTTGTTGTATACGGGGAATGGGTTAACCTAGTGATGGTTAGTGTATACGGGGAATGGGTTAACCTAGTGATGGTTAGTGTATACGGGGAATGGGTTAACCTAGTGATGGTTAGTGTATACGGGGAATGGGTTAACCTAGTGATGGTTAGTGTCTACGGGGAATGGGTTAACCTAGTGATGGTTAGTGTATAAGGGGAATGGGTTAACCTAGTGATGGTTAGTGTCTACAGGGAATGGGTTAACCTAGTGATGGTTAGTGTCTACGGGGAATGGGTTAACCTAGTGATGGTTAGTGTATACGGGGAATGGGTTAACCTAGTGATGGTTAGTGTATACGGGGAATGGGTTAACCTAGTGATGGTTAGTGTATACGGGGAATGGGTTAACCTAGTGATGGTTAGTGTCTACAGGGAATGGGTTAACCTAGTGATGGTTAGTGTCTACGGGGAATGGGTTAACCTAGTGATGGTTAGTGTATACGGGGAATGGGTTAACCTAGTGATGGTTAGTGTATACGGGGAATGGGTTAACCTAGTGATGGTTAGTGTATACGGGGAATGGGTTAACCTAGTGATGGTTAGTGTCTACAGGGAATGGGTTAACCTAGTGATGGTTAGTGTATACGGGGAATGGGTTAACCTAGTGATGGTTAGTGTATACGGGGAATGGGTTAACCTAGTGATGGTTAGTGCTGGCTCTTGGTTCTATGAACATCCTTACTGTACCCACAGAGATATATTGTTGTTCCTCTTCTTCTGACTAATGTTCTTATGTTAAGTCGCTTTGGATAAAAGCGTCTGATAAACGCCCTCAATGTAAATGTTAATATTTACAGACAGATGGGTTCATCATTCAAGAACATCTGCAAAAAATATGTTTTCACCCACAGACTCTAAATGAGGAAAGACGAGCAGGCATGATGACAGAACGGTCCAGGTATCGGCCTTGGTACGTAGCGGACAAGGGAACTGCCAGTTGAACAGTTTTCTGTTGTTTGATATTTAACGTTCCAGCAGCTGTGATACAAGAGAAAGGAGGGTGTGGAATCAAAGATGGAGTCACCACAGTCACTGTTTGACAAGGACAGAATCCTGGCCAATTCCTTTACAGGCTCTTGAAAATAGCGTGCTGACCTTTGAACATTGAACGGCATTTGTGTGTGCGTGTGTGTGTGTTTGCAGGAGTGCGGGTGTGTGTGAGTCAGTCAGTGTGTGTGTGTCCTTAGCATGTGTTTATGTGTTTGTGTGCATGCATGCGTGACTAGCCTCTGGCTAGCCTAGCCTAGCCTAGCCTACAGACTAGCCTCTGGCTAGCCTAGCCTAGCCTCGGACTACAGAGCTTGTATCTCGGGCCTATTTCCTCAAAAGGAACCCTAACATTTTCTGCAACTTCAAAATAAAAGCATAGCGGCGTCCTTCTTTATGAAAGGGATTTCTTTCCAGCGTGTCGCTTAAGGACCCAATCAAACACGGGAAACTACCCCCGGGTTCCACAGAGCGCATCGCCATGGTGACAGCCTCACCAAAGCGTCTCCAAGGCTTATCTCCGCTCTCTCAGATCCGTAAGAATATCCCTTTTTTATTTCTTTCTTACATTTTAAAGACAAAAGACTGAAATACGCTTTGAAATACGGGGGAGGGGGAGGGGAGATGCAGAGGAACGTTCTGGAAGGTTTCTGTGTAAAACGAGGATTGCATCTGAAACAACTTGTTTTTGACAGTTGGGCATGAAGTCCAAGTCGCCCTCACCTCACGTCCACAAAGAGGCTTTAGGAGTCCACTCATCCAGGCAAAGGACTCAGAGGGAAGAGTGACACGACACCAGGAGTCTTCTTAAAGAGGCCTGACGATGGCTCGGTGACCGCTGGAACACCTTTACCCAAACGCTCTCCATTAAAGTGTTGTATATTCACCTCTCTCTCTCTCTCTCTCTCTCTGTCTCTCTCTGTCTCTCTCTCTCTCTCTCTCTCTCTCTCTCTCTCTCTCTCTCTCTCTCTCTCTCTCTCTCTCTCTCTGTGTCTCTCTCTGTCTCTCTCTCTCTCTCTCTCTCTCTGTGAGTTAGCTGCGGAGCGATTGTGTTTTTTCTACGCCAGATTTTTTCTAAACCTGTCCTCTTCTGCGTAGCGTGGAGGACATCAGTCTGTCTGTGGGGAGAGAGGGTATGATGAATTAAGTCGGCCGCTCGTCATTTACATCACGTCTGTATGCAAATCTCAATTCACCCCTTCACCCCTTCACCCCTTCCCCTGACCCCGACCCCTCACTGTTGCGCGTTCACGTGCGCTGTCGTGTTGTCCCAAGCATTTTGAACTCCGTTTTGGCTACAACAATCTTGAACATGAAAACAAAACCAATCTGCGTCCCGCTTCATGGGGAATGTGTCCGTGGTTAACCTTCAAGGTGTCTCATTGCTAGTTTGTTGTTGTCCCCGGGAAGGAAATTGCATTTCTTGCGTTGGTATTTATGAGCCCATAGCTCCTTTTCTTTCTTCAACCACCTTAATCAAATCAAAGGTTTTGTTGAAGCTGCAGTTGTGTCCTCCTCATCGTGTCACAAATGCATCCTAACGTGATGTTACTAAGTGGATACCTTAAAGCGAGGGCAGGACAATTTAGGGAAACCAGTCAGAGAATCAGCCTCATTTTGAAAGTATCCAACTGAAGACATCCTGCCCCTCCCTTCAGCCCTCTGAAGCCCCGCCCTCTAGCGTCAGCGACAGGCCGGCCTTGTGCACCGAAACAGTGCAGCGCACTTAGCTTCATTCGTCAGCTGAGCTCAATTCAATAATCGGACATGCTTCTTACAGGCCAGTGACAGACACAGATACCAGATTTATTTTCGTTTTTTTTTTCCACAGCGTTGGATTTAATGATCGCTGTTGGGATGTGAAGAGAATTTCAACACATAGTAAAACTAAATCAGGGCCCCAGGCTGTGTGCAGCGCTCCAGGGCTGAACCCCGCGTCCTGTTCTCTAAACGCCGTGCGGCGTGGAGTCAGGTCACCCCCTTCTTATCCTCAACGTGGCCGTCAGTAGACGGGCCGCGTCACCTGACCCACTCACCGCCCTCGTGAAGTACCGCGGCGCCGTCCTGCTGGTGTCCGCCGCGCGTCACTAACGAACCAATCAGATTCTGTTGAGCACAGCGCGGCTCAACCGCAGCCAACCACAGCCACCGCCGGCCGCTCAGCTCTACTGTCTCCTTGTGTTCAGATGTTTTGTATCGTTAGCCTCATAGAATTAGTCATATTATTTTGGCCAAATCTAACCTCACTCTACTCTCCGAACGCTGCTGATTCACCGGCCTCATTGGCTGTGTCCTAAGCCAATCAGAGTGCTTTTTACATTCCAATATCACTATCTGCCTAAGGCATCTATCTGACTTTGGCATTTTTGACGCTAAATACAAGACAAACCTTAAAACATAACCTAGGCAATTATGCAACGAGGCTGACGATTTCTAACTGGAATACAAGTTTTTTTTTTTACCGCGTTCTTTTTACCGCCAAGACGCAGAAAGCCAAAAACAACAACGCAGTTCTAAAATATTACCGGGACGTTTTTCTTACCTGATGAAGACGAATGGAACGCCATCACGGGCAATAAGAAGAGGTCAGGAGGGACAGCGATCCGATTGGTTCAATGTAGAAAGTGCGGGAAAAAGAAAAAAGAAAAAGAGAAGGAAGATAATTAGTATTAGACTAAAACATTTGGTTCAAATCATTCAGTTATCCTTTCAGCTCAAACTCATCCTTATTTAGAAATGTTGAAGTCATTTACATAAATTCAACTTCCACATACAACTTTTTCTCTGTATATTTCTCTGGCTTTCGAAGAACGATATATATATATATATATATATATATATAGGTTATGCCTAGGTTATGTTTATATATATATATATATATATATATATATATATTGCTAACAGGAAGGACCCCGAACAAACATGTTTTTTATGCGCGATACAAATCATTACGATAACTAATACCGCAGCACGGTGGCGGCAGTGAGGTCTGCGTTGTTCTACACTGGTACAGAAACAGCTTCTAACTCCAGAGGGGGAGAACGCCTGGGGGGTCAAAGGATAGCACGGTTAGCCTTGTGCTAATCTGACCTGCTGGCAACCTCCATAGCCACTAGCTTCCCTCTGTAGCCACTAGCCTCCCTCCGTAGCCACTGGCTACCCTCCATAGCCACTAGCTTCCCTCCGTAGCCACTAGCTTCCCTCCATAGCCACTAGCTTCCCTCTGTAGCCACTAGCCTCCCTCCGTAGCCACTAGCTTCCCTCCATAGCCACTAGCTTCCCTCCGTAACCACTAGCTTCCCCCCTTAGCCACTAGCTTCCCCCCTTAGCCACTAGCTTCCCTCCGTAGCCACTAGCTTCCCTCCATAGCCACTAGCTTCCTTCCGTAGCCACTAGCTTCCCCCCTTAGCCACTAGCTTCCCCCCTTAGCCACTAGCTTCCCTCCGTAGCCACTAGCTTCCCTCCATAGCCACTAGCTTCCCTCCATAACCACTAGCTTCCCCCCTTAGCCACTAGCTTCCCCCCTTAGCCACTAACTTCCCTCCGTAGCCACTAGCTTCCCTCCGTAGCCACTAGCTTCCCTCCATAGCCACTAGCTTCCCTCCATAACCACTAGCTTCCCCCCTTAGCCACTAGCTTCCCCCCTTAGCCACTAACTTCCCCCCTTAGCCACTAGCTTCCCTCCGTAGCCACTAGCCTCCCTCCGTAGCCACTAGCTTCCCTCCATAGCCACTAGCTTCCTTCCGTAGCCACTAGCTTCCCCCCTTAGCCACTAGCTTCCCCCCTTAGCCACTAGCTTCCCTCCGTAGCCAATAGCTTCCCTCCGTAGCCACTAGCTTCCCTCCGTAGCCACTAGCTTCCCTCCTTAGCCACTAGCTTCCCTCCATAACCACTAGCTTCCCCCCGTAGCCACTAGCTTCCCCCCTTAGCCACTAGCTTCCCTCCGTAGCCACTAGCTCCCCTCCGTAGCCACTAGCTTCCCTCCGTAGCCACTAGCTTCCTTCCTTAGCCTCTTAGTGGCTTTATTGCATGTCCCTAACGATTGTCGTTGCAGCGCATTTAGCTCCACCACTGGAGACGTCACCGCTGCCAGTAAGGGGTTAACTCTACGGTGGGCGCGGCCCATTGGGGATAAAGGATAAAGGAACCATGGACGCGCGACGCCAGCGCAGAAGAGAGACTCCACACCGCCTCTGTTTCCAAACCCCTTCCCCGCGCAATTTAGAATTGTAACAAAAGGCAATAAAGTTACCTTGAAGCATAAAGAAAACTCGTCTCATTTAAAGCTTCTGGATCTTACAACACCACCACTAGCTAGCAATGCTAACCCCCCCCTCAACCCTAACTGGACAGGACCCGGATTCCTCCACACACACACACACACACACACACACACACACACACACACACACACACACACACACACACACACACACACACACACACACACACACACACACACACACACACACACAAACACACACACACACACACACACACACACACACACACACACGTCACCGGGGCTAGAACACAAAGCCAGGATGAATTGTTGGTTTGAGAAACTCATTTTGTTCAACACAGAAACAACGTCGGAAAAATCTTTTATCTGAGAAGGACTGAATAATGAAAAAAGTATATAGATTTCCGACACATTTTAGAAACTTTTTTAAACAAGGTTTATTTTTACAATGGACCTCAAGTTTGACTTTTCTGTGATAGAAAAAAATTACAAGCGGCGTATTGATCTACTATTGGATGACGCTGTGCTCAGTCAGCGGGCAACCTGCCGGGCTAATGCCCTCCTCCCAGCCAATCAGAATCAAGCATTCTTAAACGAAGTAGAATGAATATATATATATATATATATATATATATATATATATTTTTTTTTTTTTTTTTTTTTTTACTTCCAATGAGATTCAGAAAGAGCGAAGACATGAAGAGTGTCACCTGGACACATAATCAGATGGTCTGGAGGTCGGCCGGCCGGGGCCGCGACGTGACCCGTCGAGAATCACAAAAACACTAAAACATCTGGATCTGGTCCCAAGGCAGGGTCCAAGAAGTGTGACAACACAACCTCGGAGAAGGCTTTGGAAACGCAGAGAAAAGACCATGATGAGGAGAGCCAGCCCCAGCCTACGAGGCTACTAGCTTCTTCCTGCTTTGGAATGCAGCCCACGCTGCTACGGAATGCAGCCCACGCTGCTACGGAATGCAGCCCACGCTGCTACGGAATGCAGCCCACGCTGCTTATTCCTCGCTGTCCGAGGAGGTATGAGAGAGTGAAGGTATGAGAGAGTGAAGGTATGAGAGAGTGAAGGTATGAGAGAGTGAAGGTATGAAAGAGTGAAGGTATGAGAGTGAAGGTATGAAAGAGTGAAGGTATGAAAGAGTGACGGTATGAGCGAGTGAAGGTATGAGCGAGTGAAGGTATGAGAGAGTGTGCAGCTGTATGTTTCTTTTCAACAATAAAAAAACAATCGACCACAAATAAAGGTATACCCAGCAAGACAAAACAGCGAATTCAAACTAGCCATTGTCCCCATATTTATTTTTGGTCTAAGACTAATCCACTTGCTGTTGAGCAATGAGCGCACAGTTGCTACACTAATTAGCTGTTTTGGCTCATTAGTTTATCAACACTAATACATTTCGCCTTGGATTTCAGTGTAATAATTACAACTGGGAATTCTTCACTAGCTGTTGCCTAGTAAAACACGTTATTTGTCAGTGGAAGTATAAAATCCCAGGCAGGCGGCGTGGTGGAGCCTCCGGCCTGCGCCCGTCTTCAGTGAATCATTACCTGTGCTGACAGGACTTTATTCTGTTAGACACTAATTTGACATAACGTCAAATTCAGCAACCAATCTATCCATCCATCTATCCATCCATCTCTCCCTCTACAGCCACACATTTATCTCTCTCTCGTCTGTCAGTCTGTCAATCACGCATGCACGCACAGTTTGAATGAAGGTAGGTCCTAACGAGATGCCAGAGTGACATTTCAGATGGAAACACACACACAGCGCGCTCTCTCTCTCTCTCTCTCTGGTACATCAATAAATAGCGTAGGGTTGCGTTAAAGGAGAACTCTGGTGAGTTTTAACCCCATTATTGTTTTCCTGAGGGTCACCCCATGTTGAGGGAAGTAAAAAAAACAGACGAAAATTGATTCGACCAAAGCCAGAGATCTGCACTGGCTGCCGGCGCTACGGAATAGCTCTAACGCTGAGCTATGGAGGCTAGCTCTTTATCTGCTTTTGGGGGCTTCTAAACACATTGAGAAAACATTCAGAGACATTCCACCACTTCCCTCAACACGGGGTGACCCTCAGGCAAAAGATAATGGGGTTAAAGATCGCCAGAGTTCTCCTTAAATGTGAATGTATCTAGAGGGTATCTAGAGGGTATCTAGAGGGTATCTAGAGGGGTCTCATTCACAGATAAATTGATGTGTTGAACGTCGTCATGTTACGGTTATCATGTGAAAGTGTAAATCAAAAGCACAAAACCGGGAGATGGACTTCAGCAGCGTGTGAGGTTATGATGAGCACTCTGAACACTAAGGCTGAGGGCCGAGTGAGGTTAGGATGAGCACTCTGAACACTAAGGCCGAGGGCCGAGGGCCGAGTGAGGTTATGATGAGCACTCTGAACACTAAGGCCGAGGGCCGAGGGCCGAGTGAGGTTATGATGAGCACTCTGAACACTAAGGCAGAGGGCCGAGGGCCGAGTGAGGTTATGATGAGCACTCTGAACACTAAGGCCGAGGGCCGAGGGCAGAGTGAGGTTATGATGAGCACTCTGAACACTAAGGCTGAGGGCCGAGGGCCGAGTGAGGTTATGATGAGCACTCTGAACACTAAGGCCGAGGGCCGAGTGAGGTTACGATGAGCACTCTGAACACTAAGGCCGAGGGCCGAGGGCCGAGTGAGGTTATGATGAGCACTCTGAACACTAAGGCCGAGGGCCGAGGGCCGGAGAGGCTGACACCGACCGCAGTCCGGAGGGTCCCTAGAGCCCGACTCTCTGGGGCCAGTCCCTAACCCTAACACCAGGGAGGCAAAGACCCTCCCCGAACCGAGGCCCCCGTCCACACGTTTCTGTTTTCAAAAAGCTTTTGCGTCCAGGCGACATTTTCAGAACTATCCTCGTCCACACGGAAACGCAACGAGTGAAAAGGGTGCAGTGAGGAACGTTTCTGCTCCAATCCTCTTGACACACAAGAAAACCACCAGCCCTCATCAGCCCTCACCAGCCCTCACCAGCCCTCACCAGCCCTCACCAGCCCTCACCAGCCCTCACCAGCCCTCATCAGCCCTCACCAGCCCTCACCAGCCCTCATCAGCCCTCACCAGCCCTCACCAGCCCTCATCAGCCCTCACCAGCCCTCACCAGCCCTCACCAGCCCTCATCAGCCCTCACCAGCCCTCACCAGCCCTCACCAGCCCTCACCAGCCCTCATCAGCCCTCACCAGCCCTCACCAGCCCTCACCAGCCCTCACCAGCCCTCACCAGCCCTCACCAGCCCTCATCAGCCCTCACCAGCCCTCACCAGCCCTCACCAGCCCTCATCAGCCCTCACCAGCCCTCACCAGCCCTCATCAGCCCTCATCAGCCCTCACCAGCCCTCACCAGCCCTCACCAGCCCTCATCAGCCCTCACCAGCCCTCACCAGCCCTCACCAGCCCTCACCAGCCCTCATCAGCCCTCATCAGCCCTCATCAGTCTTCAAAAACCTTCGGTGTTGCCCGTCCACACGTCAGCTGAAACGGCGTTCAGAAAGACTGTTTTAAAAGTCTCAGTTTTCAGGCCGCAAAAACCTCTGCAGCAAGAAGTTCCCTGATTTAATGAGTGCTGAAGAACAACGAGGCCCTGCTCTACAGGACCAGGACCAGGACCAGGACCAGGACCTGGACCAGGACCAGGACCTGGACCAGGACCAGGACCAGGACCAGGACCTGGACCAGGACCAGGACCAGGACCAGGACCTGGACCTGGACCAGGACCAGGACCAGGACCTGGACCAGGACCAGGACCAGGACCAGGACCAGGACCAGGACCTGGACCTGGACCAGGACCAGGACCAGGACCTGGACCTGGACCAGGACCAGGACCAGGACCTGGACCTGAAGCACAACGAGACCCTGCTCTCCGCAGCAGGACCAGGCCTGGACCTGAAGCCACATGGACGGAACAGTCCAGCAAATTCACTCCTTAAACTAATAAATGTAGGCTCATCTGAAGAGCGTTTGTCTGTGTTGAGGTCATGTTTTCGGAGCTCTATGAGGTTGACGTCACACACACACACACACACACACACACACACGTAGTCAGGTTACTGAAATAGGAAGTAGAGGCTTACTTTTGCCCTCTAGACCAATAGCCCATTAAGGTAAAACCTCAAAGGTTGAATAGTATGATTACAGTTAAATAGCTTAAACTCCGAACTCTCCTGATCAATTAACTTAAAATTCCACAAAAACTCGAGATATTTAGTCAAAAGAAACAAAAAGCACATAGAATAAGTGGGGTTGAAAAGAAGAAATTGAGGGCGAAACCTAAAAATAAAGACGAGACACAGGAACAGAAGAACATGAAGGATGAAAAACCCAACGAGAGGAGGGAACCCGACCACGAGGAAGACGAGCGGACGACAGCAAAAGCTTCCAAAACCTCTCTAGAAGCAGGAACTGTTGGACTTTAAAAAACACTTCATAAATGACATAATACAAGAATTCAACAACTTCAGGACGGGGCTAAAACAGAACGGTAGTGATGGGCGACGGGGGGTTAGTATCCAAGGCACCAGTGGAGGAGCGGGAGACGGCTTACACTGAGCTAACAGACACTCTGCTCTACGCTCTGAAACTAACTCTTACACTGAGCTAAAAGATACTCTGCTCTACGCTCTGAAACTAACTCTTACACTGAGCTAACAGACACTCTGCTCTACGCTCTGAAACTAACTCTTACACTGAGCTAAAAGATACTCTGCTCTACGCTCTGAAACTAACTCTTACACTGAGCTAAAAGATACTCTGCTCTACGCTCTGAAACTAACTCTTACACTGAGCTAAAAGACACTCTGCTCTACGCTCTGAAACTAACTCTTACACTGAGCTAAAAGATACTCTGCTCTACGCTCTGAAACTAACTCTTACACTGAGCTAAAAGATACTCTGCTCTACGCTCTGAAACTAACTCTTACACTGAGCTAACAGACACTCTGCTCTACGCTCTGAAACTAACTCTTACACTGAGCTAAAAGATACTCTGCTCTACGCTCTGAAACTAACTCTTACACTGAGCTAAAAGACACTCTGCTCTACGCTCTGAAACTAACTCTTACACTGAGCCATAGGCGTCCATTACGCTGGGGACGAGTACCCACCAGTTTTCGTCAATATTCATTTTGTACCCACCACCAAAAAGACAAAAAACTTGAGTTGAACTTGCAGGGGCCTTCCCGACTTCCGGTGGTGAATTATTTTTCGATAATTGACCGTTGCTAAGCGTATAATGACTGTCAAAGTGGCTCTGATTCACGTCTCTCGTAGCGTATTTGGTTGCTAAGCGACGTCAACGTCTTTGGCGGACTATTTCTCTGCTGATCAACACTATGAATGCTGGTAACAAATGAATTGTAAAAAGACACACCGTGTGAAGTTATTTTTTTCATTTTGGAAAGTAACTGTAATAAGCGGGATAATGTATAGAACATCGCCGGTCATTATCTTAAATAAGGGCGAAGCAAGACCCCTCCGCTTCGCGTCGGTGTCCGGTTCGCCCTGTCGGGGCTTATTATCCCCGATAATGACCAGCGTTCTATACATTATCCCTTACTTGTTTTTGTATGAGCTGCCAGCCTGCTTGGACAATGTATTAATACCAATGCTCTTTGGCTGGGATGCAATGATGAGGCATCAGACAATCAAGTCATTTTAGCCTGAATACATGAAGGTAAACAGCACCAGAGCAGGTTGGTAGTACCATGGACACACAGAGCGATCACCTGTTGAACTAAATGGATGTGGTAGGCTACACCGCGGGATGCATCTGCAGACCACTGCCACATAAATAAAGGTAAGATGCAATATTTATTGCTTCAGATGTGCTGGTGCTGTGGTGAGGTGTTTTGTGTTTTTTGCACTCAAGTGGTCGGCTGTTTCAAGTGGTGGCTCTTGCAAGCCACCAAGTAGCCTAACTTATCCACGGTTTGTACAGTGTTGGGTATAGTGGAGATGACGATAGTGGAGTAATTAGTGGAATAATCGTGGTGGGGAGTGCATGAGTTTTGGTCAGAATGCCTGATGTAGGATGGATGCGTGTTGTGAATTGAGAACAGCCAGCTCATGATGTGATACAGCGTTCAGCTGTGCAAAAACGCAAAAAAATATTTTTTGCTTTTTCAATCTTGACGACATTTGTAGTGCTGTGTGTCTCCACATGTTTGCCCCTTCACAACTTAAACACGTAGTTAATTTCCTTTCCTAGCTCCTCTTTGTTTGTGTTGGTAGCTTAGTCATGTCATCATGTCACGTTGTCAACATTGGGTACATGGAGCACAACATAGTGTATACCTTTTATTCATTAGTAAGCTCCATGGGTGTGCCGTCTTTCAGAACCTTTCATTACCTGCACTAAAGAGAGAAAGAGTGCATCCTCGCTGTACCCAGCACTCTGAAAATGCACTTTGGAACACGTCTCTGTCCCCAGCACGTTTCAGACCAAACGGACGTCGTGCACTGAGCTAAAAGATACTCTGCTCTATGGTCTGAAACAGAAACCAGACTAAATGAACAGACACTGAAGGACACTCGCGCCGTAACAATATCCAAACATACTGATTGAAGGAGGGCACAGAGGGAACTTCAATGCTGCCGTTCATCACCAACTTTCTGACTACTGAATTGGACCTCGGTGAAGACGTCGATTTACAAATTCAACGAGCACGCCAATCACTCGGCCCTGAACCCAGAGAGGAAGCCATCTCAAGATCCTTTCTGATTAACGCCCAGAGGTACGGCACCAAGGACAGAATACTGAGGAGCGCCAAGAGGATCACTCGTGAGGGGAAAGTGATTCTGTTTGCCCACGACTTCCCAGTGCAGGTGAGCAATAAACTTGAGGAGTACAAAGACATTAAGAAGATACTCAAAGAAAAACGAATATGTTTCACACAGACACCATATCCTGCCAAACCGAAAATTCCATGAGAAATGTCTCCACAACAACGCACCTGAAGCAGCTGAGGTAGGAGGAGCTAGGAGGTAGGAGGGGCTATGAGGTAGGAGGTAGGAGGGGCTATGAGGTAGGAGGGGCTGTGAGGTAGGAGGGGCTATGAGGTAGGAGGGGCTGTGAGGAGGTAGGAGGGGCTGTGAGGAGGTAGAAGGGGCTATGAGGAGGTAGGAGGGGCTGTGAGGAGGTAGGAGGGGCTGTGAGGAGGTAGGAGGGGCTATGAGGAGGTAGGAGGGGCTATGAGGACGTAGGAGGGGCTATGAGGTAGGAGGGGCTATGAGGAGGTAGGAGGGGCTATGAGGACGTAGGAGGGGCTATGAGGTAGGAGGGGCTATGAGGAGGTAGGAGGGGCTTGTTCTAGAAGTGCCTGTTATTTGTTTTTGGCATTGTTCTTTTGTTTATATTGTCTGCACATCTAACTATTATGGGGTACAGAAACTTTAAAGTAGCTCCATGGAATGTGAATGGTTTAAATAACCCAGTTAGGAGCAGTAGACTAATGGCTATGATGAGAAGGAAAAGCCCCAGATCATATTTCTACAGGAAACCCATCTATCTATCTATCTATCTAAATGAAAAACTAAAACAGTTTGGGTACAAGAACACATTTTACAGCTCCTTTAAGACAGGCCACAAAAAAGGTGTAGTGAGATCATTACATAATTTTGAATTAGTTAAGGATATTAGGGATAGTGGGGGCAGATCTATTTTAGTGTAAGGTAGAATATAATATAACATGACTACCCTTATCTCTGTTTATCTACCTTCACAAAGTGATCCAAAACCATTGAAAACAGTTCTTGAGCTCATAGCTTCAGAATCACGAGGTAAATCAGACTAACTTTTTGCATAGGTTTCACTGGTGCGCCTAGGTGCACCCAATGCGCCGACCGGGCTCTTTGTCTTATTGGTTTAGACCACGCTATGATCCTACCATGAGTGTGAGTTCGGTCACAGGAGAACACAGAGCGACGATGCGATTGCGAAGGAAATTAATGTTTTCACCCGGGCAGCGTCAGGTGCACCGGGGCCACCTAGAAAAATGATTAGTCGCACCCTTCAATATTTAGCGGAGCCCTGTACATTGATTGGTGCAGGAGATTTTAACACAGTAATAAATAGAGAAGACACATCTAAGAATAAAAGGATAGCATCACCTCGAAATAAAGTCCTGAGAAAGGGTCTAGAGGAGATTGGCTCGCTGGATGTCTGGAGAGAACTTCACCCAACAGAGAGACTATACATATTGTTCATCTCTCCATGCAGTGTACTCGAGGACTTTCTTTGTTTTTAAGAATGACAGACTCTGAACTGTAATGTCATATCAGCACCAGGAACATTTCAGACCACTCACCGATGTATCTAACATTGTACTTGGATAGTAGACACACACAAGAAGACAATTTGGAGACTCAATAACAAACCTGTCGTTGTTTTGATTAAGAAAATATACTGTAAATGTAATTGTAATGTAAAAGCCTTAAGTTTAATGTTACAGGTAAAAAATACATGCTTTACATTTGGTCAGCATTGAAGTATTCTAATGTGTTCCAGAAATTTCTGATATATTCTATTTACATCATGTTCACTTTAAGATCGTGTGGTTCTAAATGTCCTATCAACCCCTAACCAGGACCCCTAACTCACGTCAAACGTGGTTGAGCGATTTCTTAAAGGAGACATATTATGATGTTTTTCCAACAAGTAAACATAGTATTTTCGTTCCAGAAAACATGTCTTTGAAGCTGTTTGCTGGAAATAGCTTTTAGGAAAAAAATTCTTGCCTACTGCTATTCCCCTCTGTCTCAGTCCCTTCACAATGTGCTGTGGAGGAGAAGTGATTGTTGCCGTTTGCGGACTCCTGGAGCTCTATATCTCTATAATATAATATTATATAATATACAATATTATATAATTATAATATTAAATATAATATAATATATAGGTCTCTATATAATATAATATCTAATATCACGGCCAAAAGGGTATATGTATCATAAAGACTGTGTCTGACGTCTCTGGTGCTTCCACACAAAGTAAAGACTCGTAGTGGGGGTTATCTCGGCCATGGTGAAGAAGAATTGGGGGAAAGGAACTTTGGCTTTGACTGTCTGAAGTCCGGATTGAACCGCGACATGGCGGAGGAAGGGACTGTACTCCGGCGGCGGAGCAGGGAGTCAGTCACACGGCAAACTGACAAATTAGACATCTATTTTTGTATGGAATCTCCCTGCTTCTGAAATGCGTGAACATCTCCGCTCAGCGCTCGTCTGCTGGTTATTTATGCTCTGATTGGAGGGGGATGGGGAAGTGGGTGGTGTGCCTTAATGTGCTTTACTCCTACGTCAGAGTAGGCGACGAAACTGACTCATCTGGAGACTGTAGGCGGGGTACTTTCCGAAATGCATATCTCACTCAAAAAAGCATGGACGGACTTATTTCAAAGTTTGTAAGTGTGTGGCAGCACCAGAGACCCAAAACAACAGCCCACAACAACACCCCCAAAACAACACCCCAAATCCCAGGAAATGTGTTGTTTTCATAATATTTCACCTTTAAATTCTTGTATTCCAATTGTATCTGTCGACATCTTTTGTCTACGTAGCATCGTTGGTATGTATTCTTTGTATTTTTAAAGTGTTCATCACTATTGGTCACACTGACAATGTACTAATTGTAAGTCACTTTGGATCAAAGCTTAATGCCCTGAATGAAGTAAAAGAGTGGTACGGCTTACCAGCATTTTTTATTTTTTGAATACATCATCTATAGGTTGTGACTTTATCCATGTTATCATCAAAATCCTGATCGATCAGTTGATGATTTCAGTCATTTAAGCTACGAGTCTGTTGAAATGTTACACATTGTGTAACACTTAAGTACCCATGTGAATGGGATTGTAAAAATAACATACCCCCTTTTATAAGTAAATGCTTGATACAAGGAAGTACATTATGTATGAGAGTGTTATGGCAGGAGAGAGAGTTTGATGATTCCCCCCCCATTCGGTTATGCTCAGATTCTTAATAATGCATAAGCTATTAGGTTTAATGGAATAAAGTGCATGTAGAAGCTATTGCTTTGAGAGCTTCGAAGACTGCTTGAGGAATAAATCATGTCTTAGCATTAAGCTAGCAGTGTCCTGCGTCGTGTTTTAGGAAAGGCCATTAACAGACATACACCTTTTTAGCTTTGTAGCAAAGTTCATGGTGCTAATTGCATCTTGGTTGTAAAGGTTGGTTGCAGGCACCTATAAATACAAATAACTAACTAATGTGCTTGCTTGTGGAATATATTATGTTTGAACGTTAAGTTCTGGGTCTTCATTTTTATCATAGGGAAGGCGTTGTTAGCATCATGGTTGTAAAGGTTTGTGGTAGGAACCTATAAATACACAAAACAACATCTAATACATTTGCTGAACTATACTCAGGGAAGAAAATTAGTTTGCTCTTCTGTGTTTTAGAATCTAATAAATGTAAAGAATATCTCCATTCTCATAACAACGCTAATCACTCCTCAGGGCCTCTGTGGGGATGGGTTGTTCTGCCTCGGCAAACTCACTAAGTTTTAAGTCTCAAAGCATCTCAAAGTTTGAACAAAAGCTGTGTTATTTAAAACCTTTTTTCCTTTTGCAGACGGAGATAAACACAGTGCACCATACTAAGAAAGCTAAACCTTCTTATTATTCTGCCTGTGCTGCTACTCTTGTTCTGCGCCAGCTAAGCTAAAACGGCTAGCGGGTCCACTTTACTAGTCCACTTAGAGACGTGGAGTCTGTGGTTCAAGGAGGGGCCTTCCATGTTTCCTCAGGGACCGCGCGATGCCAGCCGTCCTCAACAAGAAAACACCCTAAAGTGTTGACATTTATAAAGCGGCGGCAAAATCAATGCGCAGCGAGAGCTGCGGGGAGAGATATGTTCATATTCATCCATCCATCCCCGTAAGCAAAACACACAAACAGACAGACAGACAGACCACTCTGACCACTTTGTTTACACTTATTGATTCGCATCAACACAACCAGGCACACGCGTCCGCCTCCATCGAGTCCCCGAGCCTGACGTCGAACACCTGCAGTGAACTGAAAGACGAATTGCGTACTTCGCCCTCCCTTGAACGCTACAGCGGTGCGGATATTGCCATCGCTCTGGTCATACATCACAGTAAACGTGTCGTCTGACACCCTGCTCTCTCTGACTCTACATATATAGTATATCACTCTCTCTGACTCTACACATACAGTATATCACTCTCTCTCTGACTCTACACATATAGTATATCACTCTCTCTGACTCTACACATATAGTATATCACTCTCTCTGACTCTACACCTATAGTATATCACTCTCTCTGACTCTACACATACAGTATATCACTCTCTCTGACTCTACACATATAGTATATCACTCTCTCTGACTCTACACATATAGTATATCACTCTCTCTGACTCTACACATATAGTATATCACTCTCTCTGACTCTACACATATAGTATATCACTCTCTGACTCTACACATATAGTATATCACTCTCTCTGACTCTACACATATAGTATATCACTCTCTCTGACTCTACACATATAGTATATCACTCTCTCTGACTCTACACATATAGTATATCACTCTCTCTCTGACTCTACACATATAGTATATCACTCTCTCTGACTCTACACATATAGTATATCACTCTCTCTGACTCTACACCTATAGTATATCACTCTCTCTGACTCTACACATATAGTATATCACTCTCTCTGACTCTACACATATAGTATATCACTCTCTCTGACTCTACACATATAGTATATCACTCTCTCTGACTCTACACATATAGTATATCACTCTCTCTCTGACTCTACACATATAGTATATCACTCTCTCTCTGACTCTACACATAGTTTATCACTCTCTCTCTGACTCTACACATACAGTATATCACTCTCTCTGACTCTACACATATAGTATATCACTCTCTCTGACTCTACACATATAGTATATCACTCTCTCTGACACTACACATATAGTATATCACTCTCTCTGACTCTACACATATAGTATATCACTCTCTGACTCTACACATATAGTATATCACTCTCTGACTCTACACATATAGTATATCACTCTCTGACTCTACACATAGTATATCACTCTCTCTGACTCTACACATAGTATATCACTCTCTCTCTGACTCTACACCTATAGTATATCACTCTCTCTGACTCTACACATATAGTTTATCACTCTCTCTCTGACTCTACACATACAGTATATCACTCTCTCTGACTCTACACATACAGTATATCACTCTCTCTGACTCTACACATATAGTATATCACTCTCTCTGACTCTACACATATAGTATATCACTCTCTCTGACTCTACACATATAGTATATCACTCTCTCTGACTCTACACATATAGTATATCACTCTCTCTGACTCTACACATATAGTATATCACTCTCTCTGACTCTACACCTATAGTATATCACTCTCTCTCTGACTCTACACCTATAGTATATCACTCTCTCTGACTCTACACATAGTATATCACTCTCTCTGACTCTACACATACAGTATATCACTCTCTCTGACTCTACACATATAGTATATCACTCTCTCTGACTCTACACATATAGTATATCACTCTCTCTGACACTACACATATAGTATATCACTCTCTCTGACTCTACACATATAGTATATCACTCTCTCTGACTCTACACATATAGTATATCACTCTCTGACTCTACACATATAGTATATCACTCTCTGACTCTACACATAGTATATCACTCTCTCTGACTCTACACATAGTATATCACTCTCTCTCTGACTCTACACCTATAGTATATCACTCTCTCTGACTCTACACATATAGTATATCACTCTCTCTGACTCTACACATATAGTATATCACTCTCTCTCTGACTCTACACATATAGTTTATCACTCTCTCTCTGACTCTACACATACAGTATATCACTCTCTGACTCTACACATACAGTATATCACTCTCTCTGACTCTACACATATAGTATATCACTCTCTCTGACTCTACACATATAGTATATCACTCTCTCTGACTCTACACATATAGTATATCACTCTCTCTGACTCTACACATATAGTATATCACTCTCTCTGACTCTACACATATAGTATATCACTCTCTCTGACTACACATATAGTATATCACTCTCTCTCTGACTCTACACATATAGTATATCACTCTCTCTCTGACTCTACACATATAGTATATCACTCTCTCTGACTCTACACATATAGTATATCACTCTCTCTGACTACACATATAGTATATCACTCTCTCTGACTCTACACATATAGTATATCACTCTCTCTGACTCTACACATATAGTATATCACTCTGACTCTACACATATAGTATATCACTCTGACTCTACACATATAGTATATCACTCTCTCTGACTCTACACATATAGTATATCACTCTCTGACTCTACACATATAGTATATCACTCTCTCTGACTCTACACATATAGTATATCACTCTGACTCTACACATATAGTATATCACTCTCTCTGACTCTACACATATAGTATATCACTCTCTCTGACTCTACACATATAGTATATCACTCTCTCTGACTCTACACATATAGTATATCACTCTCTCTGACTCTACACATATAGTATATCACTCTCTCTGACTCTACACATATAGTATATCACTCTCTCTGACTCTACACATATAGTATATCACTCTCTCTGACTCTACACATATAGTATATCACTCTCTCTGACTCTACACATATAGTATATCACTCTCTCTCTGACTCTACACATATAGTATATCACTCTCTCTGACTCTACACATATAGTATATCACTCTCTGACTCTACACATATAGTATATCACTCTCTCTGACTCTACACATATAGTATATCACTCTCTCTGACTCTACACATAGTATATCACTCTCTCTGAGTGGGAGCGACCTGGGCCCCAGGGGACCTGACTGCATGTCTCTGATGGATGCACTTTCCATGTTCAGGGAGGAAGAACGTCCGTCTCTAGTCACAACCTCAAAGCAGCTGGGAGGGCTGCAAGAGTCCCCAAAGAAAGGGACGGAGACGTCTTAAGGTACCGGACACCCGCCACGCCCACCCAGGGTATCAGCAGGGGGGCCACCGAGCAGTACCTCTGCTCCTCCACGGGGGGGGTCTCTGAGGCTGGGGAGGATGCGAGGAGGGGGAACGCTTCAGTGGGGAACCTATCATCGACCAGCCAATGGTGAGCGAGGGTGAGATTGGAGCGGAAGCACACTTCGGAGACGGGATTTTTTACAGTTTTGTTTTTTTTTGCAGTTTTTCTGCAAAAAAAACTTCTATTAATTTGACTGTTTATTTTTCAAGATCAATAGAATCCATAGGTCCGCCTTGACTTGGCGATGCCTGGTTTTGTCTTCCTGGAATTAGGGGGAAATAAATTTTGAATCTGCTAAATATTCAATTACAGATTCTTCTCAAAGGGTTGGGAAAGGGTTTCAGGCTATGCAGCATTCCCGATCAAACAGGCCTATTTTGGTTTAACCCTGTCTGCTTTAGGCTACTACTCATTTATGTATTTATGTATCCCCTAAATCAATTATAATTTAAACTATATTAAGGTAGCATGTATCCTAAGCCAAGACGTGACAGTTATCTGCTTCTTAAGTAAAACAAATCCCCCCCTAATTAACTTCGGAATGACGATCGGAAAGTTAACGTGGACCCAACATCAAGTGTTATTTCCTACCTATATTAAGGTAGCATGTATCCTAAAGCAAGTATCCCTGACAGCCCATCTGCTTTCTAATTAAACCAAATTGCCAGAGTCCCCGAAACTTCGGAATAACGATCGGAAAGTGAATGCAGACATTCTAACGCAACCAGTTCTTTACTTTGTAACGTTGCTCCATCGCCGTCGTTTCTGTGACATGCTTTGATTTCTGCAACGTGTTCATCAAAGATGTCTGCCAACGTTCAGTTGAAACCCCCCCGCTACAGCGCAGAACACACACACACACACACACACACACACACACACACACACACACACACACACACACACACACACACACACACACACACACACACACACACACACACACACACACACACACACACACACACACACACACACGTTTCCAGACATGGGACACAAGGGGATGAGTGTGTGAAGGTGGAGGGGGGGGCTATGCCAAGATGAGAAACGTCCCCTTCGAATAAAGTTCCAACCTGTGAAATGTACTGTGAATTATCCCTATGAATATTTCATAGCCTGTCATTTTTTTGTTGTGATTTTTAGCCTCTCTCCTCTAACTCTCTCTCTGCAGGTAAGAGACACCAAGAGCACCCGTTACCAATCGTCTCCATAGCAGCCTGGTCCGGGTTGTTGGATGTGTTTCACTCCCAGGCTCTAGGGTGTGGGTTCAAGATCCCCACGACAACCCAGCCAGACGCCTAACGCCGCCTAAATGACACAAATCTAAAATAAAGAATCGCAAGCCACTTTGGATGAAGGGCTTCTATTAACGGACTGAATAGTTAAATGAAGCAGTAAACATCAGACGCAAGAATTCCTTTAAGACATTAAGACAATTCAAATAAACATTTGCTTTGCCACCTTGCTGTAAACCCTTTCCAATTATTCTCGGTGACCAGTTGAACAACGTGAAATGTCCAATAAAAGAGACCATAAGTGGGAACAGACAAAAACACAAACAGTGAGCCCATCCTTAAGGGTTACTGGACCCCGTTCAGAGACACGGGTTGAACCTAACCTCGCTTTTCTGCACAAAGAACCCTGATTAAATATCAGAGCCTACCGAAACCAGGGCAGAACCCGGTCCTCAGCGAGGGGTTCCTTTGTTAAGCAGAGGTACAGAACCCGGTCCTCAGCGAGGGGTTCCTTTGTTAAGCAGAGGTACAGAACCCGGTCCTCCGCGAGGGGTTCCTTTGTTAAGCAGAGGTACAGAACCCGGTCCTCAGCGAGGGGTTCCTTTGTTAAGCAGAGGTACAGAACCCGGTCCTCAGCGAGGGGTTCCTTTGTTAAGCAGAGGTACAGAACCCGGTCCTCAGCGAGGGGTTCCTTTGTTAAGCAGAGGTACAGAACCCGGTCCTCAGCGAGGGGTTCCTTTGTTAAGCAGAGGTACAGAACCCGGTCCTCAGCGAGGGGTTCCTTTGTTAAGCAGAGGTACAGAACCCGTCCCTTTCTGTGAGGACACAGAGACTGAAGAGAGGCCAACACAACCCGCTAACCACCACTCTACCACCTTCAGCAGTGTGTGTGCGTGTGTGTGTAGCATGCTTGTGTGTAAGGGGATGAGTACCTTTGCATTGTGCTCAATGTGAGTATATAGATGGTGTGTGTGTGTGTGTGTGTGTGTGTGTGTGTGTGTGTGTGTGTGTGTGTGTGTGTGTGCGCTCAGTGAAGTAAACACACACACACACACAGGTGGACGGGGAGTGCAAATTCATCAATCACGCTGAGCAGTCGGGGTGTGCACGTGTGAGGGGTGTGCACGTGGACCCCGAGACGGGGGCAGTGAAGGGAGGGGGGGAAGACAGACAGACAGACAGACAGACAGAAACACAGACAGACAGACAGACACACACAGACAGACAGACACACAGACAGACAGACAGACAGACACACAGACAGACACACACAGACAGACAGACAGACACACAGACAGACATATTGGTCCAACATGAGATGGGAACTGTACAACCCATCTTAGTTTGGTGACACAATCACAGACCTTTCATTCAGGAAACTGCTGACCAGAAACACATGTGGAGTGTGTGTGGCGTGTGTGTGTGGCGTGTGTGTGTGGCGTGTGTGTGTGGCGTGTGTGTGTGGCGTGTGTGTGTGGCGTGTGTGTGTGGCGTGTGTGTGTGTGGCGTGTGTGTGGCGTGTGTGTGGCGTGTGTGTGTGGCGTGTGTGTGGAGTGTGTGTGTGGCGTGTGTGTGTGGCGTGTGTGTGGCGTGTGTGTGTGGCGTGTGTGTGTGGTATGTGTGTGTGGCGTGTGTGTGTGGAGTGTGTGTGGCGTGTGTGTGTGGCGTGTGTGTGGAGTGTGTGTGTGTGGAGTGTGTGTGTGTGTGGAGTGTGTGTGTGTGGCGTGTGTGTGTGGAGTGTGTGTGTGGCGTGTGTGTGTGTGGAGTGTGTGTGTGTGGAGTGTGTGTGTGTGTGGAGTGTGTGTGTGTGGCGTGTGTGTGGCGTGTGTGTGGCGTGTGTGTGTGGCGTGTGTGTGGCGTGTGTGTGTGGCGTGTGTGTGTGGAGTGTGTGTGTGTGGCGTGTGTGTGGCGTGTGTGTGTGTGGCGTGTGTGTGGCGTGTGTGTGTGTGGCGTGTGTGTGGCGTGTGTGTGTGTGGCGTGTGTGTGTGGCGTGTGTGTGTGGCGTGTGTGTGTGTGGCGTGTGTGTGTGGCGTGTGTGTGTGTGGCGTGTGTGTGTGGCGTGTGTGTGTGTGGAGTGTGTGTGGAGGAGTGTGTGTGTGGCGTGTGTGTGTGGCGTGTGTGTGTGGCGTGTGTGTGTGTGGCGTGTGTGTGTGTGGCGTGTGTGTGTGGCGTGTGTGTGTGGCGTGTGTGTGTGTGGCGTGTGTGTGTGGCGTGTGTGTGTGTGGCGTGTGTGTGTGGAGTGTGTGTGTGTGGCGTGTGTGTGGCGTGTGTGTGTGTGTGGCGTGCGTGTGTGTGTGTGTGTGTGCGTGTGTGTGTGGCGTGTGTGTGGCGTGTGTGTGTGGCGTGTGTGTGTGTGTGTGTGGCGTGTGTGTGGCGTGTGTGTGTGTGTGTGTGTGGAGGGCAGGTTGGGGCCGAGTGAGGAGCAGAACGGAGAGCCGGCGGGCCCCGGAGCCGTCCAGAGGAGGGGCCGGTGCCGCGGCTGTGGTCACCTTAACGCTGCGTTTACACAACTCAAGATTGTTTTGTCGCCGGTTCACCTGAGTGTGCTCCTGGTTCACTGACGGCGTGAACCAGGAGACTCTCGGCCACTGCTCCGTCCTCGGTGTGTCTATGGACACCCTGACGGCTACACTCTCTCCAAACACCAGGACTGTAGGTTAGGTCTCACTTCCACACGTCTAGTGGATGCGAGGGAAAAGGTGAAACCGCAAAGAATAATGGATATCATGAATAAAGCTTGAATAAAACTCATTTCCAATCCACTATAACATGTTGCATTTCGTTTTGTATTTGTCTCAAATGTAAATAAACAATCATATTTACATGTAAACAACATTCACTTTGGTCATTGTAACACTATTACTGTCGTCAAAATGACACATATATGACTTAACATGGCGTTCGTATGGCCGTAGTACATCTAGACTATCTTTAGAAGATACCTTAAAAAACGTTACACTGGAGTCAAAATAATAATGAATACTTTCAAAAGAAATCAAAATACAAAGAATACATACCAACGATGCTACGTTAAGCATAAGATGTCGACAGATTCAATTGGATTGCACTAGATTCACTAGACTTTAACGCAATGCCGAACCAGGTGGAAACGTGAGTGAATGATTTCCCTAAGGGTCACGCGATAGGCCAATTCGAATCATGTGATCTTAAAGTGACCACGTCCTAAATAGGAACACATAGGAAATGCATATTGCTGGAACACATTAGGATTCAAAAATGCTGACTAAATGTAAAGCATATCTTTTTAAACATTAAACATCGAGCTTCAAAAGCTTTTAAGACATTTTCTTGCTCATAACAAAACAGCCATGTTTCTCTCTGCCATTTCACTCTCACCCACGGCTGGTCTTACTGTTGAAGTACCAGAGACTTTAAGGTTCATAATATCATCCGGAGGCGCACACAGCTTTTGGCCGTGATATTATATAATTCAGCAATAGATCACGACAGGCTGTGGAATGTTCTCATTATACCACAGTTAAGGGGCGTTGTCCGTCCCGACCCCCCCTACCCCAAGCTGCTCACATTTCACTGACTGAAGATTATATATATACAAAATACAAGCGCTATATACAAAAAATGTATATAGCGCTTTTCAGTGACCCAAAGACGCTTACGAGGAGCGTAGAGGGGAGAGTGTGGAGGGGAGGGTCAAGGGGAGAGGGCAGGGAGGAAGGTGCTTATGGGTAGGGGAGGTCGTAGGCTTGGGAACAGACGTAGGTTTTTAGACGGGATTTGAATGTGGGAGGTGAGGGAGACTCACGGACAGGTTGGGGGGGAGAGTTCCGTAGTCGGGGGGCTGCCCTGGAGAAGGCTCTGTCACCGAAGGTTTTCAGTTTGGAGGGTGGTACGGTTAGAGTGAGAGTGGAGGAGGATCGGAGGGCTCGGGAGGGGCGATGGGGGGTGAGGAGGTCAGACAGGTAGGGCGGGGCCAGGTGGTGGAGAGCTTTGAAAGTCAGCAGGAGTATTTTGAAGCTGATACGTTGTTTGATGGGGAGCCAGTGGAGAGTGTGGAGAACGGGGGTGATGTGCTCACGGGACCGGGTGTGAGTGAGGAGGCGTGCAGCGGAGTTTTGGACCATTTGGAGTCTATGGAGGGAATGAGAGGTGACGCCAGTGAGGAGGGAGTTGCAGTAGTCAAGACGGGAGGAGATGAAGGCGTGGATAAGGGATTCAGCAGCGGGGGGGGGAGGGGGAGTGTCTGATTTAGGCGATGCGGCGGAGGTGAAAGTAGGAGGTCTTGACAATGGAGCTGACGTGGGGATCAAAGGAGAGGGTGGGGTCCAGGATAACACCAAGACTGCGTGCCGGGGGGGGGGGGAGGGATGGTCGAGGTGTCGACGGTGAGTGAGATGGGTCCCGTTTTGTTGAGTGGATTTGGTGGCTATGAGGAGGAGCTCTGTTTTGTCGCTCTGTGGTGCTTCATCATACCTTCACCACAGTCTGTAGCGGCCTCCCTCAACGCATTAGAGCGTTACAATCCATCACAGTTCAAACAGGCTTACAAACTAGTTAGTCAACACCGACACTACCAGCACTGACTGTTTATAGACCACTGTGTGTTCAGACTGTTGTCCAGCTGAGCGTCCTGTCTGACTGCTGTGTTCCTGTGATGTGCTGCATGTAAATGTTGTTCCTGTTGTTAAGTGTGCTGCAGAACAGGAACCTGCTGGAAACCAGCTTCATACCGAGTCAGGCCCGTTTTAAATAGTTTGTTCTTTGTTACATTTAATATTTTCCTGTATAATAAAAATAAAAGTATGTAGGCGTTCATGCTGCGCCATTCATCAATTCGCGCCGCAGGTTTGTCTGACGACAAATTTGCCTCTAAACGCGTCTTTGCATTGACTTTGTATGGAGTCACGCCCCCCCCCCCCTTTGATGGTGTGAACGCAGCAGAAGAGTGACAGAGTGAGAGAATCCCCTGCTTGGTGGTGTGAACGCAGCAGAGGAGTGACAGAGTGAGAGAATCCCCTGCTTGGTGGTGTGAACGCAGCAGAGGAGTGACAGAGTGAGAGAATCCCCTGCTTGGTGGTGTGAACGCAGCAGAGGAGTGACAGAGTGAGAGAATCCCCTGCTTGGTGGTGTGAACGCAGCAGAGGAGTGACGGAGTGAGAGAATCCCCTGCTTGGTGGTGTGAACGCAGCAGAGGAGTGACAGAGTGAGAGAATCCCCTGCTTGGTGGTGTGAACGCAGCAGAGGAGTGACAGAGTGAGAGAATCCCCTGCTGTGTGAAGGAGAGACGACTTGTAAGAAACTGCAGTAAAGGACGAGTGAGTGTCTCATGTCTAACAGACGTTAAAAGGATGAAAACCTTTTCTTTTGAGTGTGAGGAAAGCTGTGAAGGTTTTAGGACAACAGAGAGCAGCAGACGTCTGACAGACAGAAGGACTTCGAGGCTCTTCCATCTTTACATCTGATGGAAGTAGAAATACGATCAATTTGTTTAATTGGCCGTCAGTAAAAGTCGCGTAATTCCCTATAACAAGACTTAATTAACAAGAATTTAACAAACAAGGTTTTTTAATTTGGTCCTCGATGTAATTACACAAAACCTTTGAGCGATGGTTTAATTTGAGTACGCACTAACTAACCAATCACCCACCAACTCATTTGTGGACTCTAATTGGCTAAAATTAGCCAATCAGATTCAAAATGACTCATCAAAAGAAAATAACAAAGAACCCAAAACACGATTTCTATTTGTTAGTTTTTTTACTGGTGTGTGATAATAATAATAATGATAATAACTTTGGGGCGCCGGAGCTCCCCCTGCAGGCCTGGAGGCGTCATCGTCACACCACTGTGTGTGGTGAGATTAATGAGCCATCCAGAGAGATGATTCAACAGGCCCAGTGCTCATATGAGAGTCATAATTACACAGCCATCGCATACTCTATGAGCAATTAGGGAAGAGGAGAGGACTGGGTCTGTGTGAGTGGACACACACACAGATTTCCATCACACAGACACACACACACACACAGATCTGCAGACACACACACACACACACACACACAAATCTGCACCAGACACACACACACACACACACACACACACAAATCTCCATCAGAGACACAAACACGCACAAACCTAGAATTCCAACAGTCTCACACACATACAGTAAACACACACACACACACACACATACACACACACATACACAATCTACATCTACATCATTGCCCGAGAGAGAACCTGAGAACCAGGGAGAGAGATTGTGTGTGTGTGTGTGTGTGTGTGTGTGTGTGTGTGTGTGTGTGTGTGTGTGTGTGTGTGTGTGTGTGTGTGTGTGTGTGTGTGTGTGTGTGTGTGTGTGTGTGTGTGTGTGAGAGAGAGATTCTGCACGCTACCATTTTCAGTTACTGTAAGTGACAGCGTGCTGTCAGGGCGCACAGTTCAAAGCGCAGTGTTACCGCAGCGACCAAAGGGACACCCGGGAGGAAGGTAAACAACAACAAAGAAATGATTAATAACGAAGAAAGTTGTAAATATTGAAAAACACGTTCAATGAGGCAACAGGCAAGTGGCAGCCACATCTATGTCATTAAACGTTGCCAAGGTAACACGTTCTCTCGTGAAGTGCCGTCCCAATCCCGTGTTCACCGCTCTGAGCCCATGTGGCCTCACACACTCACTCGCTTAAGTTAATCAGCACCTGAGATCAGTTAAGTCTGTGAGTCCTCAGGGCTCACGTTGGGCCCGTGGTGGTCTTTGTTGTTTGTGCGTGTAGGATGGAGACGGTTTGGTCCGTCTCTCAGGCCCACGTGGCTCTGAGAGACGGTTTGGTCCGTCTCTCAGGCCCACGTGGGCCTGAGAGACGGACCAAACCGTCTCTCAGAGCCACGTGGGCCTGAGAGACGGTTTGGTCCGTCTCTCAGGCCCACGTGGCTCTGAGAGACGGTTTGGTCCGTCTCTCAGGCCCACATGTCTCTGAGAGACGGTTTGGTCCGTCTCTCAGGCCCACGTGGCTCTGAGAGACGGTTTGGTCCGTCTCTCAGGCCCACGTGGCTCTGAGAGACGGTTTGGTCCGTCTCTCAGGCCCACGTGGCTCTGAGAGACGGTTTCTACGGGCCTCCACTCCGCTGGTCCACACCTCAGTCCTTCAGGAGACTCTCCTTCACGCCTCGTTAGCGCGACGCCTCAGTGCTCCCCGCCATGAACGGCGCTCATTTCCACGGAAGCCAACGGCTCATTAGCGTAGCCCCGGCTAGCCCGTTGATTTGGGATTTGTAACCAAAGGCGAAATTAGAGAGATCTGCTCTGAATCTTCTCTGGGAGGAAGAAAAAAAATAAGAGCTAATGTTGAAGCGCCAGTAAGGATGGTCATAGAACCACGTGCCGAGCACTAACCATCACTAGGTTAACCCATTCCCTGTAGACACTAACCATCACTAGGTTAACCCATTCCCCGTAGACACTAACCATCACTAGGTTAACCCATTCCCCGTATACACTAACCATCACTAGGTTAACCCATTCCCCGTATACACTAACCATCACTAGGTTAACCCATTCCCCGTATACACTAACCATCACTAGGTTAACCCATTCCCCGTATACACTAACCATCACTAGGTTAACCCATTCCCCATATACACTAACCATCACTAGGTTAACCCATTCCCCGTATACACTAACCATCACTAGGTTAACCCATTCCCCGTATACACTAACCATCACTAGGTTAACCCATTCCCCGTATACACTAACCATCACTAGGTTAACCCATTTCCCGTATACACTAACCATCACTAGGTTAACCCATTCCCCATATACACTAACCATCACTAGGTTAACCCATTCCCCGTAGACACTAACCATCACTAGGTTAACCCATTCCCCGTATACACTAACCATCACTAGGTTAACCCATTCCCTGTATACAAAAAGTATAGCTAGGATAAGATGCTACATAACTTAGTACTATAACTAAATACAACATACAATAAGTACATTAAGTAGGACGTACAACATACAAGTAGGAGGGCGGGGACTGGATGGCTCTGCAGAGTCCAGGTGAACTCTGAACAGGTGAGCCTGGAGTCTTTTGCGGAAGCTGGTGAGCGACTCCGGTCCTGACATCAGCAGGGAGCTCGTTCCACCACTGTGGTGCCAAAACAGAGAAGAGTTGTGACTTTGATGACCGATCTTTGCTTGCTGGGGTGTGTGGTTTGACCAAGGCTTGGAGGTAGGCAGGGGCAGTTCCATCGACCGCCTTGTATGCCCGTACCATCATCTTGAATCTGATACGCGCTACTACAGGGAACCAGTGGAGGTCCTGGAAGAGGGGGTCACAAGGGAGAAAGGGTCGGTTTCTTGAGGAGTGGCTTTATTCTGGCATTCTTGAAGTGACGGGGGAGTTGATGAGGGTGGTGGGGAATGGCAGCATGTCACTCGAGACGGCCTGGAGGAGTGAGGAAGGGATCGGGTGGGCAGGTGGTGGGCAGGTGGTGGGCAGGTGGTGGGCAGGTGGTGGGCAGGTGGTGGGCAGGTGGTGGGCAGGTGGTGGGCAGGTGGTGGTGGGGTTAGACGTAACCAGTGGAGCCAACTTCAGAGGATAAAGTCGGTAAAAACAGAGGTGGGGATAGGGTGTGGGGGGATGGTGGCATCGGTAAAAGAGAAGCTGATGTCCTTCACCTTTTGGGTAAAGTCATCAGCAGTGAGGGAGGAAGGAAGCGGAGGAGAGGGAGGGCTGAGGAGGGAGGAGAACATGGAAAACAGTTTCCTGGGGTTGGAGGCGGAGGAGTTGATTTTGGTCCGGGAGAAGGCAGGTTTGGCTGTTGACACCGTGGGGGTCTGAGAGGAGGTGAAGGTAGTGGATCATTAGGACAGTGTCCCTGAAGTCAGGGACAACTCGACACTGACCCTGACGGATCCCGATGCGCTGCTTGTTGCCTCTCATCGATGACACCGTCGCTGTTCAATGAAGCAGTGAGTGAGTATCGGCAGGTCTATATAAACACAGTCCGTTAACATTCTGTCCATTAGTGCTAGCTAGAGTTTCATCTCCAGTGGCTAGCCGCCCTTGCCAACGCATGCATTCACATTATTGCAACACAATTAAGCTAAAAGCCAACCAAAAAACTGTGTTCATGTATAAATATCTGACAATATTTTATGTGAGTTTTGTGTGAACGAAGAGAAACAAAGAGAACCCGACTCAACTTTCTGAGTTGAGTAGGAATTCTAAAGTGCTCGTAAACATCTCTGTGACTACGGGAGACCTTCAACATAACACACACACACACACACACACACACAACCAGTGGAAGAAGTGCCTTCAGTTTCACATGAGGCTATTTAGAGAAACTTGACGCAGGTTGTCTAGCGTTCAACACATGCCAAGGTGTTCACAGTTGAACATATGCTATGGCTCAGTATTTCTTCTTCATTGCACTCTCTATCAAAAAAAAACATTGCATAATGCATGTGACAAAAACTAAATATATTCATTGTTAAGGACCATAAATATCTGTAGAGTCTGTTGGCATTTGTCCCACATGAGCAATAAGCCACCAGAGTGTTTAGCATAGCACCAAAAAAAAAGTATGAGTTGAAAAAATTATTACATTTTGGGACTGAATTGCATTTTGGGACTGAATGCGGGTAACCGTGTATTTATGTGAAGCTTTAAATCTTGCTGAATATTCCCAGATTGAAATCCAAAAACAAAGCCGATATAACGATCAGAATTAAACAGGCTGGACTTGAATGAGATAACTCGTCGGCTCCCAGCCACAACAGTCCAGCAGCTCGCAGTACTGGCAGCTCGCTGTGCTCGTGGTCAGCTTTAGACGCTGTCGCTCATCTGCCCCAAATCAGAACACGCACATCGTTAGCCTCATCGCTTAATTGACTAAGCCATATTTTGGCCAATTGCGATATCTAACCCATCACTCTACTCCCCTAACGCTGCTGATTCACCGGCCTCATTGGCTCTATCCTAAGCCAATCCGAGTGCTTTTAGATTCCATAATCACTATCTGCCTAAGTCAGCTATTTGTCTTTATGCTAAATACAAGATGAACCTTAAAATATAACTTAGACAAGGCTAACGATATTCACCGTTTGTTTGCAAATTTCGCCGTGGATATTCTCCTTTTTCTTTTCTCTGGTCTTAGAAACGAGCTTGGCTGCTGATTGGTTGTTTGTGAACCTTCACGCGCCGATGCAGCGCTGCCAACTCTCACGGTTTCACCGTGGGACACACGCACATGCCTGTTTACACACGCGCACACGCCACACATCCAATTTCTCACGGCAAAAAAATAAATAAAAAATCCGAGACGCGTTCGTTCCTTTCCAAACTCCCCGACGGTAGAGTGAGACAGACGGTAGAGTGAGACAGACGGTAGAGTGAGACAGACGGTAGAGTGAGACAGATGGTAGAGTGAGACAGACGGTAGAGTGAGACAGACGGTAGAGTGAGACAGACGGTAGAGTGAGACAGACGGTAGAGTGAGACAGACGGTAGAGTGAGACAGACGGTAGAGTGAGACAGACGGTAGAGTGAGACAGACGGTAGAGTGAGACAGACGGTAGAGTGAGACAGACGGTAGAGTTCTACCTCGAGACCCCCCCCCCCCCGATCAACAACTCCGCCAGCCTGTGATCCCGTACAGCCCCCCCCGCCCCCCCCCCCCCCGCTATAAGGTGTGCATTACAAGATTCTACAGAGTCTCACTCCGGCCAAAACCCAAACGTTGGCAGCCCTGTGATGACTGCTGGGTGGTTAACGGTTAACCGCAGCTAAGCGTGGCCTCAAACAGGTCCACTTTATCTATTTACATGACCTCATCCCCTAAAGCACCCCCCTGATCCAGCGCAGCTTCAGTCCATGATGCTCTCATCTCCCACGTTCACACGCCGCTAATCCTAAACCTCCAGACGTCTGTGGAGCCCTCGTACCAAGAGGCTGTCTGTGCTGGATGTAATCCCACCATGAAGTCCCTGCACCGGGCTTTACCGTTCCTTAAGTCTTGCCTCAGGGAATGTTTCACACAGCGCTATTGATTTCTCTCTTGATAACATGAACGAACACAAGGCTAACGTTGCAGCTCTGTGTTTTGATATTGTGTATAATGGCCTGATTAACAATGTACACACGTTACACCAGGGTGACATCCTTCAGACCAAGGTCACCTCTGAAAATAGCACCTTTCAACCTCTGTGTTTTCATGTTAATGCATTGCTAGCGTTTCTTAGTATTTCCCTTTTGTTTAACTTCTAACTGCCAAGTTGTTGTGACCCATTTGTTCCGTTGTCTGGTGATAATTTCTCCCCCGTCTCTTCAGTTACACTCCTTCATTGTTTGGTCGTGTCTGTTGTGCGTGTTATTTCTTCAGTATTCGGCGGTGGGGAGGATCTTTATACGTTCTGGATGTCCCTTGTTTATCCCCTCTTGTCTGATCTGAGTCCCCAGCAGCAGGCGCGTTGTGGTTGAGGCTCCACCCTAGAGCCGGGCCATATGGACCAAAACTCATAGCTCCCTCTTTTTTGTTTGAATGGCGATATACGATATTATAACGATATTTTGAACAAAACGGGTGAAGTAAACTTTTAACTCCACGCCACAAGTAATCACCATCAACCATTTATTTAGGTTTATTTTTAGTTTTTTTGCTCAACGAAGCACAGCTGTGCTTTTAATAACAGATATAAAACAATAGTGTTGCCTGTTTGAAACATGTAAAGTATTTCTTAAAAATATAAATATGGTTGATCTGCTTTTCAGTCAATTCCAGTAGTCGTCTAAAAACCCAAAGGGTTATTCAGCTCCGCCGCCTTGATGAAGCTGCTCCCGTTATCAGTAGTTAGTAGTTAGTTAGTAGTATCAGTAGTTAGTAGTTAGTTAGTAGTATCAGTAGTTAGTAGTATCAGTAGTTAGTTAGTAGTATCAGTAGTTAGTAGTTAGTTAGTAGTATCAGTAGTTAGTTAGTAGTATCAGTAGTTAGTTAGTAGTATCAGTAGTTAGTAGTTAGTTAGTAGTATCAGTAGTTATAGTTAACGAGGGCGCGTCGCGGGGCCTCTGCAGTGTGTTCACCAGGTGGTTTGGAGCTCGTTTGGAGGCACCCTGTTTTCATCTCCCAATCGTCCATAAAGTGAACGTGAAGCACATTACGGCTCGCGTGCGCGGCTCGTCCACCTGTCGGTTGTTAGCCTGAAACGCGTCACTTTTGTCTTTCTGCTAAGTTTTTTCTGCACGTAGCATACATCTCTGGCAGAACCTCCCTAGCGCGATGGTTACGGCCGGGCACTTGGTACCGTGGGTCAATTGCTTTCAACATATTGATGAAACCCCTTTTCTCGCCCGCGGCTAGAGGGACCATGTCCTGGGCGTTATGGAATGCCACCGCTTTAGTCACATCGCGCCACTTCTTACTTTTCCGGTCATAAGGCACGGCGCTGATTAATGAAGCGTTCAACGAGCTTTGCTTCGGGGGGGAGACGCTCTGCGACTGCGGGCCTTTGGCCACAGCAGCAGCACCGCGCACTGTCACTCTCTCTTCAGCGGTCGCTGGTTCTGCTGCAGCTGGCTGAAGACATTCGTAGTGTTTCCACCTTTTGTTGTAACCTGTTTCACGCACGCTTTGCAAATCACAATTTTGAAAAAGCGAGAAAGTCGGAAAAGCATTTTTTTAACGAATACAGAAAAGTAGTCCCTCCTGACTGCCTGCAAAGTGTTCGGCGGTTGCTATGCAACACACGGTAGCAACACTCGATAGAAGGCTAAATTGTGCCTATTGCTTTACAACATTTCCACCCTCTCCATCAATCAACATGTTTTTAGGCTTCAGTGAACTATGCTATCGCTTTTATATATAAATAAACAACAGTAGAGTTAGACGAGTGATACTGAGCTCTGTAAACTGAACGGGCGTCATAGCTGTGTGTATACGCTCAATATACAACAGTTGGGAACCAATCAAATCGCTTGATTTAAGCCACCCGTTTTATAAATATATATATATACCGGTACGGCGATATTGTCTCAACTCATATCTCTTTCAAAAAGATATCGGTATAACTCTCACTAGCGGTATATCGCCCAGCCCTACCTCACCCCCTCCCCCACCCAGCCCTACCTCACCCCCTCCCCCACCCAGCCCACCCGAGCCCTCCCCCACCCAGCCCTACCTCACCCCCTCCCCCACCCAGCCCTACCTCACCCCCTCCCCCACCAGCCCTACCTCACCCCCTCCCCCACCCAGCCCTACCTCACCCCCTCCCCCACCCAGCCCTACCTCACCCCCTCCCCCACCAGCCCTACCTCACCCCCTCCCCCACCAGCCCTACCTCACCCCCTCCCCCACCAGCCCTACCTCACCCCCTCCCCCACCAGCCCTACCTCACCCCCTCCCCCACCAGCCCTACCTCACCCCCTCCCCCACCAGCCCTACCTCACCCCCTCCCCCACCCAGCCCACCCGAGCGGTCCCCGCTCCCCCAGTGGTCACCCCCCTCTTTGAGCCCCAGAGCCCTGACCTCAGCCTTGGTGAAGGCGAGGTCTACCTATTGAAGCCTTGAGAGAAAAACACAGCCCCGATTTGACTTCCAACTTGAGGCCTTTTGTTTGGCGTATTGTATTTGAATTACATTGGCTTTGGTCCAACTTTCAATTTGATGCCACCAAGAAAACACTGTACGAAGCATATCAAACCTAGCTGTCTTCAATTGTACAATGTACATTCAATTATAAGTTTCATTATATAATTTCATTCCAGCACAAAAAAGAAAAGGCATGTGGGCTATTTTCCATTTGTATGAGGAAATTATTATTAATAACAATAATAATACATTTTACTTGCAGTGAGCAGATCATATGAAGTGCCATTGTTAACTTATGCTCAGTTCTGATTATATTATTGTATATATTATATATTACTGTGGAAAGTAACTATTGCGTTACTTTCAAGTACATTTTTAAATGCTCAAATGTGTCAAATAATTTGGACCCCATCTCCACCCCTCTTTAACGGAACTCAAAATACATGTTCATGGTCATGTTCATGTTCATGGTCATGTTCATGTTCATGTTCATGCACGGAAGCATGCAACGTTGAAAGATGTTTGAATTACTCTCAGTCACTTTGGCACTTCCGCATATATTATATGTATATATTATATATATACATATATATATAACAATTAACATAATGCTTCTGATTGTGCTTCAGCTTCAGGTGGGATGGAGGGCAGGAAGGAAGGGTGGGGAGAGAGAGAGAGAGAGAGAGAGAGACAGAGAGAGAGAGAGAGACAGAGAGAGAGAGAGTGCACCCTCTCGCAGACTCGTCTATAAATAGATTTTCCTTCAGTCTTCAGCTCAACTAATTAGCATTCATTGAAACGTGCCGGCGTCTCCCTGGGGAACCGCCGGCAGGCAGGAAGTAGGACTGAAGGAAAGGTGGGAACTTCTAGAGTTCACTTCACTGACAGCGCTGTGCGGTGATTAGCGTGAGGCAGCACAGTGGACGACTATCACAACGGAGGAGACCTGGAGGGTGGAGGTGACGTGTGGATGGTCTGAGGTGGAGGGTGGAGGTGACGTGTGGATGGTCTGAGGTGGAGGGTGGAGGTGATGGTGTGGATGGTTTGAGGTGGAGGGTGGAGGTGACGGTGTGGATGGTTTGAGGTGGAGGGTGGAGGTGACGGTGGATGGTGTGAGGTGGAGGTGACGTGTGGATGGTTTGAGGTGGAGGGTGGAGGTGACGGTGTAGATGGTTTGAGGTGGAGGGTGGAGGTGACGGTGTGGATGGTTTGAGGTGGAGGGTGGAGGTGATGGTGTGGATGGTTTGAGGTGGAGGGTGGAGGTGACGGTGTGGATGGTTTGAGGTGGAGGGTGGAGGTGACGGTGGATGGTGTGAGGTGGAGGTGACGTGTGGATGGTTTGAGGTGGAGGGTGGAGGTGACGGTGTAGATGGTTTGAGGTGGAGGGTGGAGGTGACGGTGTGGATGGTTTGAGGTGGAGGGTGGAGGTGACGGTGTGGATGGTCTGAGGTGGAGCTGAGGGGTGAGGTGACGTGTGGATGGTGTGAGGTGGAGGGTGGAGGTGACGGTGTGGATGGTTTGAGGTGGAGGGTGGAGGTGACGGTGTGGATGGTGTGAGGTGGAGGGTGGAGGTGACGGTGTGGATGGTGTGAGGTGGAGGGTGGAGGTGACGGTGTGGATGGTTTGAGGTGGAGGGTGGAGGTGACGTGTGGATGGTTTGAGGTGGAGGGTGGAGGTGACGGTGTGGATGGTTTGAGGTGGAGGGTGGAGGTGACGGTGTGGATGGTGTGAGGTGGAGGGTGGAGGTGACGGTGTGGATGGTTTGAGGTGGAGGGTGGAGGTGACGGTGTGGATGGTGTGAGGTGGAGGGTGGAGGTGACGGTGTGGATGGTTTGAGGTGGAGGGTGGAGGTGACGGTGTGGATGGTTTGAGGTGGAGGGTGGAGGTGACGGTGTGGATGGTCTGAGGTGGAGGGTGGAGGTGACGTGTGGATGGTTTGAGGTGGAGGGTGGAGGTGACATGTGGATGGTTTGAGGTGGAGGGTGGAGGTGACGTGTGGATGGTTTGAGGTGGAGGGTGGAGGTGACGGTGTGGTGGAGGGTGGAGGTGACGTGTGGATGGTTTGAGGTGGAGGGTGGAGGTGACGTGTGGATGGTTTGAGGTGGAGGGTGGAGGTGACGGTGTGGATGGTTTGAGGTGGAGGGTGGAGGTGACGGTGTGGATGGTTTGAGGTGGAGGGTGGAGGTGACGGTGTGGATGGTCTGAGGTGGAGGGTGGAGGTGACGGTGGATGGTTTGAGGTGGAGGGTGGAGGTGACGTGTGGATGGTTTGAGGTGGAGGGTGGAGGTGACGGTGTGGATGGTCTGAGGTGGAGGGTGGAGGTGACGGTGTGGATGGTCTGAGGTGGAGGGTGGAGGTGACGGTGGAGGTGTTGGTGGCGTTCTGAGGTTTGTGGGGTGGTGGTCAGCGGTTAGAAGTGGAGGACTGGTGGAGGTGCTGGTAGTGGTTATTTGAGGGTGTGTGTGTGTGTGTGTGTGTGTGTGTGTGTGTGTGTGTGTGTGTGTGTGCAGGGGGACGGTGGGAGTTTGCAAAGCATTAGGTGCAGGAGAAAACGTGGCTTTTGGAAGCAGACGAGCCGACGAGGTGGAGGCGTTTCAGCCGCTACACCCCTGACGACGACGCCCCTTAACCACGGGCCGATGTAACGCCAGCGCCGCCTTCAAACAGCTTCCCCTGCTAACGGCACACAGAACAGCCCCCGGAGACGGTCGCTTCCATCGGCCGCACACAAAACAGATCGGATTGTGTTCTGGACATGAAGTCAAAGTGTATTTCTTTATGCGTAGATTCAAGGTTCTTTTGAGTTAAGTAGAAGGCGCTTGTTCCACCCCTAAGTGGATGTCAGTGGTGGTAGGTTCTGCAAAATAGCAGAACGGGATTGAAATGATACTTTACAACCATTCAAAGAAACAAAGGGTTTATTTTATATCAACTGTATGGAATAAAGGAGAAAATAACTAGCTGTGAGGTAGCCAAGGCCAAAATAATAACCAGAAAATCCCCCTGCCTTTAAAACGAAAACCTGCACTCTAGGCTTGAACAAAAATACACTTCTTACCAACTTCTCTATCAAAATGGTGGCTTTCCCTTCCACACCTCATCTAGGCTCTCAAAACAAAACTCCACAAGCAGAGGTCTCAGTAAAGGACAAGCGGCGTAAGCTAGCCAGATAGAGAGCGACAACAGACAACAGCCTGGTGCTGGAATATCAGCTCTGTTTGGCTGCTGATCAGGTCGGTCATTAGCCGTGGTGTGTCCCACCAGCAGTCTGCTACGACTCGGTACGTGGTGGGCTGGGTCTTCAAACGGACAGCAAGAGAAGGCCTCTCTTTATCCATTACCTTTATCCATTACTGTCACGTGGGATTATTCGTGGTAATGACCGCTTCAGACCACAAAAGTCAACGACGGAAGAAGAAATTGTCTTAACGCCTTAACACCTCAACACATGGAGAAGCAACAGTACTGCTGCTGTTGTGTGCTACGTGTTGTTTACTGGAGCGCTGTATGATATTAACCCCGGGTCACAGATGCAGGTGGCCAGAAAACGGCGATACATTTAGTAGCAGACGGAGGAAGGAGCAGTCGGCCCCTCCCAAGGGCCCCTGGGCCTCGCTGATCTCCAGATGGGTCTGTTGGCCGTACGGCGCCACACGCACACGTTTACCGCCAATTCTTTGACAGTTTGAATTTCCCCTGAGATTCCCTTGAGAATTATACAGGCTAAGAATTATACAGGCTAAGAATTATACAGGCTAAGAATTATACAGGCTAAGAATTATACACGCTAAGAATTATACACGCTAAGCTTGCACCGCTGCAAATCGTAGCATCCCATCCCATTCCCCGTACACAACAAAGATAGCTCGGATAAGATGTTACACGATGCTAAGGAATATTTCTAAGTGCCAGGACGTACAACACACAATAAGTGTGTACATTAAGTGCCAGGACGTACAACACACAATAAGTGTGTACATTAAGTGCCAGGACGTACAACACACAATAAGTGTGTACATTAAGGGCCAGGAGGTACAACACACAATAAGTGTGTACATTAAGGGCCAGGAGGTACAACACACAATAAGTGTGTACATTAAGGGCCAGGAGGTACAACACACAATAAGTGTGTACATTAAGTGCCAGGACGTACAACACACAATAAGTGTGTACATTAAGTGCCAGGACATACAACACACAATAAGTGTGTACATTAAGGGCCAGGACGTACAACACACAATAAGTGTGTACATTAAGGGCCAGGACGTACAACACACAATAAGTGTGTACATTAAGGGCCAGGACGTACAACACACAATAAGTGTGTACATTAAGTGCCAGGAGGTACAACACACAATAAGTGTGTACATTAAGGGCCAGGACGTACAAACACACAATAAGTGTGAACACAACCAAGCATCCTCAACAGCAGCACAAGCTAGCAGCGCGGCGGAGGAGCGGCGTGGCGTCCATCGAATCAAAGAGTGACAGAAGGTCTGTCCGGGGCAGGGACGGACGACGATAAAGAAGAGCACAGCGCTCCACCTTCAGAGCCACAGGACTTCACCTCATCGGATATGAGAGAAGCTACAAAATAATAAAAATAAGAACTAAACATGTGTGTATATGTATGTATATATGTATATGTATGTATATATATGTATATGTATGTCTATATATATATGTATGTATATATGTATATGTATGTATATATATATATGTATGTCTATATGTATATATGTATATGTATGTATATATGTATATGTATGTATATATGTATATGTATGTATATGTATGTCTATATGTATATGTATGTATATATGTATATGTATGTATATATGTATATGTATGTCTATATGTATATATGTATATGTATGTATATATGTATATATATGTATATGTATGTATATATGTATATGTATGTATATGTATGTCTATATGTATATGTATGTATATATGTATATGTATGTATATATGTATATGTATGTATATATATATATGTATGTCTATATGTATATATGTATATGTATGTATATATGTATATGTATGTATATATGTATATATATGTATATGTATGTATATATATATATGTATATGTATATATATGTATATGTATATATATGTATATGTATATATATATCTATATGTATGTATATATATGTATATGTATGTCTATATGTATATGTATGTATATATGTATATGTATGTATATATATATGTATGTCTATATGTATGTCTGTATCAGCGGCGGCTGGTGAGTACATTCGTGGGCGGGCCGTAGTCTTGGACTGGGGCTCCTCCCCAGAAAGGTTTGAATTTGGTAGATTTGATTTCCTGTATTGTGTTTCATTTTTTATCTTTTATATTGTAGAATAAGACAGGAGAGAGAGAGGGGGGGGGGGGGGGGCGGCACGGGGGCAGGAATCAACCCGGGTCTCTGCGGTCAGGGCCTTAAGGGCACTGTACCCGGTGAGCCGCCGACACTGAGACGGCCGGCTGCAGGTCGGGACCCCTCGCTGACCGAGAGCAGAGCACCACTTCATCAGCACTAAACGGCTCTCTGCTCTCTTCTCCACTTGTCTGAATTAAAGGGGCCATAAAGTGTCATCCATATGTAACTTAGGTGCCCCCTTTAAGTGTAACGTTGCTCGGGGAGTCCAGTTCCTCCGCTGAAACGGGTGGGAAGTGCTTTCACAGCCCTGGGCTAGTGAGCGCCCGTCTCTCCTCTGCTGCAGTGTGTTGCTCAGGGCGGTAGCCTATTGGGATTGATTCGCTGAATTGTCATTTTCATGGGACAATGAAGAGCCGTCTCTGCTTGAAAGACAGCAAGAAGTTAGCGAGCTCACACAGACGTCATGGTTACCGACGTGACGGAGGGCTTCCTCTGGAATGACCAATAGCAAGCCTCGCCCAAAGAATGGACGTTCAGACGCATTTAAATGGTTGCTGGCAGTGGTACGCTCTATCACACAATTAAACAAGGATGAACGCTATGTATTTTTGTTGATTTATTACGTATTTTTAATGGTTTATTCATCATAGTTGGCAGAAATATTCGAGTGAATATTCGAGTGAATGGCGCCGAATGGCGAGAGAGAGAGAGAGAGAGAGGGGGGGTGAGAGAGAGAGAGAGAGGGGGGGTGAGAGAGAGAGAGGGGGGGAGAGAGAGAGATAGAGAGAGGGGGAGAGATAGAGAGAGGGGGAGAGATAGAGAGAGGGGGAGAGAGAGAGGGGGGAGAGAGAGAGAGATGGGGTGAGAGAGAGAGAGAGAGAGAGGGGGAGAGATAGAGAGAGGGGAGAGATAGAGAGAGGGGGAGAGAGAGAGGGGGGAGAGAGAGAGAGATGGGGTGAGAGAGAGAGAGAGAGAGAGAGGGAGAGAGAGAGGGGGGAGAGAGAGAGAGAGGGGGAAAGAGTGAGAGAGAGAGAGGGGGAAAGAGTGAGAGAGAGAGAGAGGGGGAAAGAGTGAGAGAGAGGGGGTAAGAGAGAGAGCAAAATAAAGAGAGAGAGGGAGAGAGAGGGGGAGAGGGGGACAGAGAGCGAGCGAGCGAGAGATAACGAGAGAGAGACTGAAAAGCAGAGTAGTTCTGAAGACTTTGGTATAAAAACACTCTGTATTACATACTGTATTATATGAATATCTCATCAATTGGCGACGCTGCAAAACATCTCATTTTATGTCTCTCTAGGCGGCTTTATTACCACAGCAATTAATGAGGTTGAGTTAATCGATTTGAATCAGGTCCCAAGACACACTATTAGGTGCAGCAGTAGCAGCTGGTGCAAGAAGTATGGTTTTTTTCAACGACGATATATTCTCTCCCTCACTATTTCATAAGCTATGCAAAAATATGTTATGCAATTATAAATCTCATACTTCAGCTATCGCTGCCATGAATTTCACTTTGTTGAAGAAGTGCTCCACTTGTGAATTCCAAAGCAGGTACCAAGTGTCCTATCTAAATAAAAGCGTGGCAGCAATATCAATAATGCACGTATAAATTAAGACCACCTATTTTTAGAAATACATATCTTCTCTCTAACTCTCTCTTTTGGCTTAAGAAGAGTTTGTAAGCACATTTAGTTTTTGAGCATAATTCCAAATTATGTTAATGAGGGACATCAAGATGTGCATGAAGCATCAGAAATAAAGTTCCATGAAATCCATTGTGGGCGGCATCAGCTCAGGAGGTACAGCGGGTTGGCTGGTCACCGCAAGGTCGCTGGTTCGATCCCCGGCTCCTCCTCCTAGCGGAGTGTAGAGGTGTCCCTGAGCGAGACGCCCTCACCCTGACTGCTCCTGACCCGCTGGCTGTCGCCCTGCGTGGTCGACTCCGCCGTCGGTGTGTGAACGTGTGCATGAACGAGTGAATGTCTGTCAACACTGTGAAGCGCTTTGGATAAAAGCGCTTTATGAATGAGGACCGAGTTTACCGTCTCATGTTCTTCAAGTTCATCTGCTTCTGTTCTATCAATTAAGAGTCTAGGCCAAGGCACTGACCAATCACAGCACACTTACATTACGTTGAGTTTAGCTGACTTTGAGATGTATATTAACATGAATACAATTTGAGTACATTAATTAACATTAACATAACATCAATGCAGTAAATAATAAGTATTAACACAGTTAATCAACTGTTACAACGCCAGACTGAGTTCGTTAGCTCACTTTGTGATGTTAATTTGAACAATAATACAATTTGAGCACATTAACATAACGTTAACGGAGTAAAGAACAAGCATCAACTAACAGTTCATTAACAGTGAGCTAGGGGGCGGGGCGGCAGTGAGGAATCGAACCTGTGGCCACTTTGTCTCTTTTAAGCGTTGTGTGAACGCCCGCGTTGGGACCCTCGGCTCGCACGGCTGACTCCACTGGCTCATAAATATTCATGAGCTTCCGTGTGAGCCTCATTTGCATATCACCGTTACAGTACATGCTCGTTCCTCGCCGGTCGTTAGGGAGAGAGAGAGAGGAGACAGGGGGAGAGAGAGAGAGAGAGAGAGAGAGAGAGAGAGAGAGAGAGAGAGAGAGGAGACAGGGAGAAAGAGAGAGAGGGGGAGAGAGAGAGAGAGAGGAGACAGGGAGAGAGAGAGAGGAGAGAGAGAGAGAGAGAGGAGACAGAGAGAGAGAGGAGACAGGGGGAGAGAGAGAGAGAGAGGAGACAGGGGGAGAGAGAGAGAGAGAGGAGACAGGGGGAGAGAGAGAGAGGAGACAGGGGGAGAGAGAGAGAGAGAGAGGAGACAGGGGGGGAGAGAGAGAGGGGGGGAGAGAGAGGAGACAGGGAGAGAGAGAGGGGGAGAGGAGACAGGGGGAGAGAGAGAGAGAGAGAGAGAGGAGACAGGGGGAGAGAGAGAGAGAGGGGGGGAGAGAGAGGAGACAGGGAGAGAGAGAGGGGGAGAGAGAGGAGACAGGGGGAGAGAGAGAGAGAGGGGGAGAGTTTTCAAACTCTCTTGAGTTTGAAAACATGATGCATTTATTCATAATTTCTCTCCAAAAAAAACACTTTGTAAATGAGAACTTCGAAATTTCCCCTTAAAAATATACACAGAATGGTCAAATAGAAAATAAAGTCCAGATATGAATCCAGCTGTTCTGCAATTTATATAAAAAAAAGATTTTTTTTTTCGTTTCAACTCGATTATATTAGTTTGGTGATCGTTTCACTCTGAAATCGAAATTGCGATCAAAATTCGATTAATCGCCCAGCCCTACTAGAAACTCATTCAGGTTCATAGCCTACATCCTGACCTGCGGGCCCTGGACAAGCTGACGTCATCCACACTCTCCGCAAGATCAACACACCAAAGGCAGCCGGCCAGCTGGCGTCCCAGGACGGGCCTCCAGAGACTGTGCTGCAGAGCTAGGTGAAGTATTCACAGATACCTTCAATCTCTCTCTATCACAGTGCACTGTCCCCACCTGCCTGAAGACGTCCACCATAGCTCCAAACAGACGTCAATAACATCTGTCAGTGACCACAGGCCTGCAGCACTGACACCTGGAGTGTTCCAAAAGACTGGTTCTACCACACATCACAGCTGCCCTGCCACCCACTCTGGATCCCCTCCCGTTGGCACATCGAGCCGACAGGTCAACCGGCGACGCCGTCTCCACGCCCCTCCACTCCGCTCGGCGCCACCTGGAGCTGCAGGGCCGATGCACGGCTACGGTTTGTGGACTACAGCCTTTAATACGACCCTCACCATCGTGTCCTACCTGGGTGTACCGCTCAACCTCTGCTTTGGATGAAGGACCTTTTGACAGACAGGCCACAGGCGGTCAGAATGGGCCCCACTCCGCACAGGGGCCCCACAGGGCTGCGTGCTGAGCCCTCTTCTCTTCTCTCTGTGCACACACGACTGCGCTCCATCTCACACTAACGGCACCATAGTGAAATTCGCAGATGACACGACTGTGGTGGGACTGATCACCAAAGGTGATGAGTCAGCGTACAGAGAGGCGGTTGAAGGGCTGACAGAGTGGTGCTCAGAGAGCAACATGAGCCTCAACGTCAAAACAACGAAAGAACTGATCGTCATCGATTACAGGAAGAAGCAGGACACACTCACACCACTACACATCAATGGAGAGGGTGGAGAGAGGGTGGAGAGAGGGTGGGGAGAGGGTGGGGAGAGGGTGGAGAGAGGGTGGGGAGAGGGTGGGGAGAGGGTGGGGAGAGAGTGGACAGAGGGTGGAGAGAGGGTGGAGAGAGGGTGGAGAGAGGGTGGGGAGAGGGAGGACAGAGGGTGGAGAGAGGGTGGGGAGAGGGTGGAGAGAGGGTGGGGAGAGGGTGGGGAGAGGGTGGGGAGAGGGTGGACAGAGGGTGGACAGAGGGTGGAGAGAGGGTGGGGAGAGGGTGGGGAGAGGGTGGAGAGAGGGTGGGGAGAGGGTGGGGAGAGGGTGGGGAGAGGGTGGACAGAGGGTGGAGAGAGGGTGGGGAGAGGGTGGACAGAGGGTGGAGAGAGGGTGGGGAGAGGGTGGACAGAGGGTGGAGAGAGGGTGGGGAGAGGGTGGAGAGAGGGTGGAGAGAGGGTGGACAGAGGGTGGAGAGAGGGTGGGGAGAGGGTGGACAGAGGGTGGAGAGAGGGTGGGGAGAGGGTGGACAGAGGGTGGAGAGAGGGTGGGGAGAGGGTGGACAGAGGGTGGAGAGAGGGTGGAGAGAGGGTGGACAGAGGGTGGAGAGAGGGTGGGGAGAGGGTGGACAGAGGGTGGAGAGAGGGTGGAGAGAGGGTGGACAGAGTGGAGAGAGGGTGGAGAGAGTGTCCAGCTTCAAATTCTTGGGCATTCACATCTCAGAGAACTTATCACAGACAATAAACACCACAGCAATAGTAAAGAAAGCACAGCAGCGGCTGTACTTTCTCTCAGGAAAGCCAATCTCTCACAACAGCACCTAAGGTCCTTCTATGGCTGCTCCATTGAGAGTGTGCTCACCTACTGCATCCTGTCGCGGTATGGTAGCAGTTCTGCTGCAGACAGGAAGTCACTGCAGAATAAAAACCGCCCAAAACATCATCAACCAACAGCTACCTACCATGGACACCATCTTCAACGATGCTTGCAGAAGACACATACCATTCTGAAAGACTCATTCCACCCTGCCAATTATCTGTTTGAACTGCTGCCCTCGTTAGGGAAACGTTACAGGTCCATCAGAACACGCACCACACGCACCACAACATCCCAAAGCTATCACCATACTCAACTCTGACCTGAAAACAAACCCACTGAGTTCTGACAGCATCAATCAGTGACATCCATACTTAATGCAATGCTCTGCACTTTATATATGTTGCACTACTGTTTTAATGCATACAATGGCACTGAGTTGACGGTATAGTGTATGACGACATGAATGTACTGAGTGAATGAGACGATGAGAATGTATTTTTTATCGACTATTTATTATGCTACCTTTCTTTTTGAGTCCAGTACGTGAGTGCATTGGATTTCGTTGTATTCCTGTGCATTGACGAATAAATCCAATCTAATCTGAATATCCTTCTCATGCTCTCTCTTCTTCCCATGCCGACCTATTTTCAGTCTTTTAAGCCTGCCTGTTGGCGCAGAACGTACCAGTGTCATTCAGCCTACCCAGTTGTTGTTAGTGAGCCTGATAAGTTATCCATAAAGGCTTCTGAAATGCTTTGTTTTTGCAATGCAGCAAACTCTGTTGATATTGATGCGTGATCCGATTTGCGTTAAAGGGCTGTTAATCTTCGTGGATGACCGTGAATTGGCGGTAGGCTATTGTGTTAGTTATTATCTCGCAGTAGCCTAGGCTACATTTGAATGCATCTTCTTTGTATAATGAGCCAAGCTCAGTCCGTTGCTAATGATATTGATCGTGGAGAGGTCCGTCCTACGCACCGACACCTTTTACAATGCAACTAAATGTTTAAAGAGCATCAAGCTATTAAAATCTCTTATGCACAGATAATATAACAGTTTAATATAACCTACACGTGAACCTCCTCAGACGGCGCAATTTGATTGGTTTGCTATCTCAGGATATCGGGCGATATCCCGAGATTGAGATCTCAAACTCAGGATTGTTTTCATCGTGTGACGGTCGTCTCGTCACACGATGAAAACAAATGAACCTCTAATAAAAACAAATACAATTTTTGGACTGTTCATGTGTAGTATATAGTAAAACAATGATTCACCTCAGGTTCCCTATTCCCCACTATTCACTTCGCCTTTGGCGAATAATTGTTAAATATTTTTATTAGGTTAAACAGGGATTTGATAACGTTTGTAATTTAAAGACTGGCCCATCCACAACTGGACCCTGGCGCCGTGCCTGGCACAAGTTGAGCCTCCACTGATCCCAACTGACTAAACCATGTCACTCTGTGACTAAAACTTGCAAATAAAATCATGAACAAACTTCCCCTTTTCTTTTAACGACCAAAAAGTTGTAAAAAGAATGTCTTACCATTGTTGTTTTTGTCACAGATAAATGAGTGTCTGGGCCCAATTTTGCCACTAAAGATGGTGTTTACAATCAATGACTAAGAGAAGGTTTCTGAGGAAATAGGTCAATTGCCTTCAATCAGAACACATGTCCTTCATCACCATCTGGTGGGCATATGGTGTATTTGCGAGTGTTTGTCTTGGTGTCATTCAATTATATTTGCCCTGAACTATCAATAGAGGGGTCAAGTGTCAAAATTGTACAATGGGTTCCCAAGATATCTACCTGTTTGTGTGTCATAGTACTACAGGGCTACCAACTGATAATGACCAGCTGATCATTATTTCAGGTGGAAATGTAATCTTCCACTTATGCTGCATTCTAGCTTCTCCACTCTAACCAAGTTGTTTCCAGATTGAATATTTCACTTGCACAACAATCTTTCTTTTGGCACCAAGATGATATTATCTTGATATATGATGATATGATATATATGTGGAGACATACTATATTTACTTAGGGTCTGTTCTTTTCTGAAAGTTTTCCCCGTGGTAGGCTATCGAAGTTAGAAAATCCAGTATCAAGAAACCACAATGAGAGATTGGGATTGAGAACAGACCGGGGCAGCCACTATAGATTAATAATAAAAAGCAATGTTCATCTTAGAGTATATGGGAATTTAAATGCAAAATGCATTACATCTTGATTAGTACATTGACACGTGCTGCTAGCATAGGCTTAGCCTTGGGGCTAACCAGAATATACATTATGTACGGTGTTAGCTAGCTAATGTTGTGACACAACAACCTCATCAGCGTTCCCTCCACTTGACATTCACCCTTGGCACAGGAAAAACTTCAGGACAAACAGTTACCAAAGAGTAAATATATAATGTCCCCAGAGACCCCAAATTTTTTCAACGTGTGAAAGAGCAAAAAAAAACTATTGCTGGGCTTGGTTTGAAAATAAATAAGCAAATGAAACTCTAGCTAGCTAATGTATCCTCTTCCAGTACCACCGGCAGCCATTGTTTCAGTTTGTGAGGAGGTCTGCTGCAACAATCTGAAATATTGACACATATATAACTAGAGGGTGCACTGTACTGTCTGCACACACCCCTTCTGAAGCATCTCTCTCTCTCCCTCTCCCTCTCTCTCTCTCTCCCTCTCTCTCCCTCTCTCTCTCTCGTTTCGTTTAGTCCAGCGCGAAAAAAGTCGAACAATCGTTCGACACGATCGTTGGGACACGATTCAATAGAACAACGTTTGTGCGCATGAGCACTAAATTGCGTGATACCGGGTTGAATGGACGCATCATCATACTGCGCTTTCTCTAGTGAGGAAACTTCAGTGGTTCTCCTCAACGCATCGAGTTCGCTAAAGAGTCAGGGTTCTTATGGTAAAGAGTCAGGGTTCTTATGGTAAAGAGTCAGGGTTCTTATGGTAAAGTGTCAGGGTTCTTATGGTAAAGAGTCAGGGTTCTTATGGTAAAGAGTCAGGGTTCTTATGCTAAAGAGTCAGGGTTCTTATGGTAAAGAGTCAGGGTTCTTATGGTAAAGTGTCAGGGTTCTTATGGTAAAGTGTCAGGGTTCTTATGCTAAAGAGTCAGGGTTCTTATGGTAAAGAGTCAGGGTTCTTATGGTAAAGAGTCAGGGTTCTTATCTTCTTATCTTAACCGAGGCTCTCATTCCTTTGTCTTCCTCCCCTGCAGAGAGAGGCAACTTCCTCTCTCTCACAAAATGAGTCCTGGCACCCAGACACACAGCGCTTTGAAACACTGAATTAACCTCACATCGTGAAAAAAAACAGACACTATTCAGATTTACAATAAAATCAATAGACAGAAAACGTGTGCCTTGGAAGAGAAGCGATTTACTTGTTGGAAATGTATTAACCTTGGCTGCCAAGTTGCTGTCGTTGTTAACATGAATTCATTGGGAACGAAACCGACAATTTTCATTAAAAACTGACAAATACATTTCAACAACAGAGAAGGGATAGATCCTGATTAACATCTGTATGTGTGCAAAGAGCTACTTCCTGAAAAACATCTGTATTTACAGAGCTGCTACCATGACCGTTACGCTGTCTTTGGACCATCGTCAACCAGACGAGAGAGAAACTTCCAGAGGTCAAAATCAATACTAATTACACAACGTCCCATTAAGACGTCCACTCCACTGTAGTGACCACAGGGCGTTTAACACCAGAGCACATAAAGAACCACATAAAGAACCAGAGCAGAGACCAGCGCATAAAGAACCAGAGCAGAGACCAGCGCATAAAGAACCAGCGCAGAGACCAGCGCATAAAGAACCAGAGCAGAGACCAGCGCATAAAGAACCAGAGCAGAGACCAGCACATAAAGAACCAGAGCAGAGACCAGCGCATAAAGAACCAGAGCAGAGACCAGCGCATAAAGAACCAGAGCAGAGACCAGCGCATAAAGAACCAGCGCAGAGACCAGCGCATAAAGAACCAGAGCAGAGACCAGCGCATAAAGAACCAGAGCAGAGACCAGCGCATAAAGAACCAGAGCAGAGACCAGCGCATAAAGAACCAGAGCAGAGACCAGCACATGAAGAACCAGAGCAGAGACCAGCGTACCGCTCAGCACATGAAGAACCAGAGCAGAGACCAGCGCATAAAGAACCAGAGCAGAGACCAGCGCATAAAGAACCAGAGCAGAGACCAGCGCATAAAGAACCAGAGCAGAGACCAGCGTACCGCTCAGCACATGAAGAACCAGAGCAGAGACCAGCACATGAAGAACCAGAGCAGAGACCAGCGTACCGCTCAGTCCTCAGCTGGTGTGGACGGCTGCTGGTCAGAGGAGGACCAGCGGACTGGAGGTCAGGATCACATGCTGGTTCGGTTTCAATGGTCGAACCTCCCTCTCTCTCTCCCCCCTTTCTCTCTCTCTCTCCCTCCACCCTCTCTCTCTCTCCCCGTTTCTCTCTCTCTCTCTCTCTCCCCCTTTCGCTCCATCGCCCCCCCTCTCTCTCTCCCCTTTCTCTCCTCCCCCCTCTCTCTCTCTCCCCCTCTTTCTCTCTCTCAATCTCCCCCCCCTCTCTCTCTCTCTCTCCCCCTCTTTCTCTCTCTCAATCTCCCCCCCTCTCTCTCTCTCTCTCTCCCTCTCCCCCTCTCTCTCTCCCTCTCCCCCTCTCTCTCTCAATCTCCCCCCCCTCTCTCTCTCTCTCAATCTCCCCCCCTCTCTCTCTCTCTCTCTCTCTCTCTCTCTCTCTCTCTCTCTCTCTCTCTCTCTCTCTCTCTCTCTCTCTCTCCCTCTCCCCCTCTCTCTCTCAATCTCCCCCCCTCTCTCTCTCTCTCTCTCCCTCTCCCCCTCTCTCTCCCTTCTCCAACCAATCAGCTGTCTCAATGGGGTTTATAACAAGGCGTGTGAATATGGAAATCCTTCATTCTGGCTCTCCGATGGGTTTCTCCAACCAATCATAAATGTCACGTCATATGAAACGACGAGAAGAGCATGTGTCCATCATTTTATAAACCTTGTTTTACAAATCATAGCAAATGTCACAACAACCAAAAATCAATAAATCGAAATGGACGCCGTTGAGTCAAAGATGGCCTCCGCTTGTCCCGACGACGCGCGGCGCGTTCCAAGGGCTCCTGGGAACGACCTCGTCAGAACAGAGAAGGCAGCGTTGTTCTGATTGGTCCAGAGGATAGGTGGAATGGCCGCTTGAGTGGTCTGGATTGAAGCGTTTGATTAGAGTTTCGTCGGGGGGGGGGAGTTCTGTGTCGATGTTCGGAGTTGGCCTTTAGGTGGCGAAGCGTAGTTTGGTGGTTGGACATTTCCTGTTTATTTATGTGTGTGAATGAAGGTGTGTAGAATGTTGGTGTGTTTTAGTGTCTCTGTGTTCACAGTTCTTAGTCTGTGAACAGGCCAGCGCCTCTCCTACTGGTACCAGGTCTTATTCACAACATTCCTCCATCGGTTATGTCCCAACGAGGATGAACCAACCCCGTCGTCTGGGGCACAGCCAGGGCCGTATACCTTATCAAGGGAGAGACTGCTTCTGTTCTGTTACCTTATCAAGGGAGAGACTGCTTCTGTTCTGTTACCTTATCAAGGGAGACACTGCTTCTGTTCTGTTCTTATTCACATTTTCTTATTATAATACTCGTCCCAAACCTTTGGTTCAGCGAGAAGAGGGATTGACAGCCAAGGAGCACGTCAGGAGACTGCTCCTCACCTCCGACACTATAGATTATTCAACCTAAGTCTGTATCTCCCTGTATTGCATCCTGGAATAAACCATCTATTGATCCTCTGATCCTGTCAAGCAGCCTTGATTTACACTTCAAGAATCACAACTACAACGGAAAATACACAACGCAGAGTCTATACGAACAGTTTAGAAATAAGATGAAATCTAACAGGTTTAAATGGACCAGGGCTACGCTCTACATAACAGAACTTTAGGCTTCCACCACACACACACACATTAGAACATTATTCTGTTAAAATATCTGGTTGTTGCGGACAAAGGTGTTTTTTGTGAATGTGTGTGTATGTATGCATGCCTGTGTGTGTGTGTGTGTGTACAGGTGTGTCCTTGCGATGGTATTAGGGAAGAGACTAGGGAAGCAAACACATTTGGAAAATACATAAACATGCATACTTTTTGCAATGAAGTTAGAACTTTTTTTTTACATGAAACGTGTTAATGTACATATTTCATTAACAGGATTTTTAATTATCTGCAACGTAAACTACACGTCAGCATAAACAAGATTGCTAAGCTAATTAGCCGTAATGCTTACAGGATCTTAGTCGTTAAAACACCAACCTTTCTCAAAACTGACACCCTCCAACAATTAACAACACATTTGATTTAGAATTATAATACAATTTGGTTTTGATATCCTTCCATATTATTTCTAATTGTATTCCATACACAATATGTGACTCATATTGTAGGGCTGGGCGATAAAACGATAACGATATGTATTCCGTTAGACACGTAATCAATAAACATAAAAACAGAGGTCAAAGAGTCTGGCTCTGCTTTGAACCAGAGGTCAAAGAGTCTGGCTCCGCTTTGAACCAGAGGTCAAAGAGTCTGGCTCCGCTTTGAACCAGAGGTCAAAGAGTCTGGCTCCGCTTTGACACGCCAATGGCCAATCATGGAACAGTATCAAGTTTGGTTGCGCCATCTCGTCTCACGTGTGTTTCTTGAACAACAGAAACAGCGCGATGTGAGAAGCGAAAGATGAGTATCGCAACGAGATGGAGGAAATTGTCGATAAAAAAGTAAAGGTCAGCTCACCAGTATGGGAGCTTTTTGGATTTGATCAGTCAGACCGTAGTCAGACCGGCGGTGTCTGCAAATGATGCAAGACCGTCGTCCCCATAAGACCAAAGTTCAGTGAAATATCAAAACAAAATGTATGTTGCAGGAAAACGTCCCTTCGGTTCTTCCAATGTTTAAATGAGGTGGAATCTTGTTTTAACCAACTTGTTTTACCACCTTAGTCGCTCTCACCCTTTGGAGCACAGCCGTATCCGACAACAACGGCCATCCACACCTGTTGCTGAAAATGCAACACCACAAAAGCAACAGCAGACCACCATGGAGAGGTACTCGGCATCAGTGCCTCATGACAAAGCATCCAAACGCTATAAAGACATAACCCAGGCAGTGGCCCATCACAGAGCTAAGGATATGCTTCCGCTCAGTACTGTCGAGAAGCCCGCTTACAAAAATCTCCTTCACATGCTTGACCCACGCTACGTGATTCCAGGAAGAAAGTACTTTTCTAAGACTGCCATTCCCAAACTGTACATGATGTGCAGAGAATCTGTGCAACAAGAAATCTTCAGCCAGGTACTTTGCCACAACCTCTGACCTGTGGTCAAGCCGTACTTCAGAGCCATACATTAGCTTTCATTTCATAGACGACGAATGGAATCGGAAAACCAGATGCCTTGAAAGAGCAGATTTCCCTGAAGATCACACAGGAGAAATTATAGCAGAAGGCTTGAAGGAGGCGTTGTTGTCCTGGACTCTAATTGAAGACAAAATGGTGTGCATCACCACAGACAGTGGGGCAAATGTGGTGATGGCGACTTCACTGAACGACTGGACCCGACTAGTGTTTTGGCCATCGTTTGGACTCTGCTATTGGTGAGTAGCATTGTCATTTTGATGGTAGTCATTCATGTTGGTTCCTGTATTGATTTTATTAGCCAATACATTGAGATGATATAATAATTATTTTAATAATGATTGTTATTATTATTATTATTATCATCCAGCTTTACACACTGACTTACTGACTGACTCAACCTCATCTATTATCTGCAATTTACGTCTGTCATTTATTATCTGTCATGGTTTTTCTGCAGGTGCCGCAGGAAAGGATAAAAGAGTGGACTGGGCTGTAGGGGTTTGCAAGAAAGTGGTCTCTGCCTTAAAAAGAGTGAAAAAAGAGTGTGTTCTCCAATGCACAGCAACGTCTCAATCTTCCCACACACCAGCTGCTCAGAGTCACTAACCAGGTGGGGCTCAAGACAGAAGATGGGGGCAAGGGTCCTAAAGCAGCAAAAGGCCATCACTGAAGTTCTGTCTGCTGACAGAAACAGTAGGCACCTGATCCCAACATGGCTGGACACTGATGTCCTTGAGTCAATGAATGCGGCCTTAGCTCACAGACTCTTTCTGGGGAGTCATATGTGACCGTCTCTTATGTGAAGCCTGTGCTCCACCTGTTCTGCTCCAATTGGCTTAAAGTAAATGAGGGGGACACTCGGCTCACAAAAGAGATGAAGACGAAGATAATGACCTTAATAATGACCTAATGATGATCTTGATGAGAAATATGCTGGCCTGACACAGATGATCTCCTTGACATGGCTACCTTGATGGACCCCAGGTTTAAAGTCCAGTACATCGGACCAGAGAAGGTAGGGGCCATTAAAATGAGAGCAGTGTCTGAGGTAGTGAATGAAGACCAAGGCCAGTCACAGGCAGGGGCTGGACCACCTCTACCACTGGGCTTGAAGAAGAACCGCAGGTCATTGGGGAGCTTCTTCAGAAAGCAGAGTCAAGAAGAAGACGCCTTGCCTCTCACTGATGAACAACAAGTGGAGAGCGAGCTGGAGAGGTTCCTGATGTGCCCTGATGCAGACGGTGAGGCTGAACCCCTGGACTGGTGGAGGCTCCATGAACACAACGTCCCCACATTGTCTCAGCTGGCAAGAAAGTACTTGTGCATCCCAGCCACCAGTACCCCCTCAGAAAGAATTGTTAGTACTGGGGGTAATATTGTTACGTGCACCAGGGTAGCTTTAAAACCAGAGGAGGTCAACCAGCTGGTGTTCCTAGCACAACACCGTGAATATACTTGAATAGTTCAGATGTTACAGATGATAAGTCTACCTCAGTTTTACTTTACTTCTAATCTAATTCATTCTATGTCTACAAAACACTGCATATATTTTGAAAAATGTTATTCACCAGAGGGTGAACTTTTTTGCACTAAACTTGCAGTAAAAAATATCCATGAAGATAGTTCTTCTCAGATCTCAGGTTTCTCTATGTTTACATTTAACAGTTAAGTTAAATGTTAAATTTAAGTTTTCATTGTTGTTATGATATTTTAGTCCAGGAAAGGCCGCCGAGACAGGGTCGCTTTTAACTCACTTTATTTGGTTAAGGTTTTGGTCTATTGTCTATCGTCTATGAAACAAAAGGAGAGGGATCGTATATAACACGCGTGGAGCGTCTCTAAGCTTTACATCTAATCGATACGCCGCCCAAGAGATTCTGATTCTAAAATGGCGGAGTCCGAGTTAAATAGGCAGGTAGAGGTGGGCGTGTTCTGTGGCTTTAAAAGCCCGCCCCCTTCATCTATGTATGATCAGCTTTGCTGCCTGGTTGTGTCTTACAGCTTATGTTATGTTTACTCAGTATTGTGGCTATGGGAGAATATTATGGCTGAAATATGTTACATTGTGATGTTAATTTTCATTCAGACTTATGTTTATATTTATATATTTGGGAGTTTTCCATGGCTGTGTTGACATTCCTTTTCCCTGTCTGCCTACAATCAGGGGAAGGTTAAACTTAAAATAAAAATGTTTACATTTATATTGATCAGTGACCTGGTCATACCAAACAGGATATTTTTTAAGTGATTTTAGAATAACGGCGTGTGTAACCCAGGGAAACGAACATTAAATAATAATAATAATTGATTGAATTTATATAGCGCTTTTCTAGACACTCAAAGACGCTTTACAGTGAAGGGGGGACCTCACTAACCACCACCGATGTGTAGCACCCACTGGGTGATGCACGGCAGCCGATCTGCGGCAGAACGCTCAGCACACACCAGCGTGTGTGGAGAGGGAGGTGAGGGAGTGAGGGAGTTAATGAGTCAGCCAATCATACCGCGGGATGATGAAGGGCAGATTGGATGAGCCTGGTTGGGCAGTCTGACCCAGGACACCGGGGGTCCGCTACTCTTTGTGATGAGTGCCCTGGGATCTTTATGACCTCAGTGAGTCAGGACCTCGGTTTTACGTCTCCTCCGAAGGACATATACAAAGGCATTAAAGTAGTCATATTTAAGGGCATTAATTCATTACAGTAGTCTGGGCAATCTACACTTTTTATTCTCAACAATGTTAAGGAGGATCTTCCTCCCTCTCCTCACTGGAGAAGCCTCCACTGGTGTGTGTGTGTGTGTGTGTGTGTGTGTGTGTGTGTGTGTGTGTGTGTGTGTGTGTGTGTGTGTGTGTGTGCTTTCATTTTGTGTCAAGTAATTAACAAGTCTGAACACTCACCATCATCATCATGATCATCATCATTAACTGTGTGTTCACACCAAAAGACACATGTTGCCGCGCGACAAATCTAAATCTGTCGCTGTGCAGTTATGTGTGCAGTTATGTCAGGCGAACTTGTCGCTCAGCGAATTTTGTCTGACAACGTCTTTTGCCCGCCAACGGTGCTTTATGCCAATTCATTCTCATCAACCATGGCCGAGATAACCACCATTGCGTGTCTGTACCTGTTGTGGAAGAGGGAGAGACGTCGGAATGCCCGTCGTTTATGGGTTCATAATATAATCCGGAGGCGCACACCGCTTTGTGCCGTGATATTATATATATGTTTATATTATATAGATATTTCTATATTATATATAATATTATATATAGAGCTCCGGGAGTCGCAAACGGCAACAATCACTTTCTCCTCCAAGGCAAGGCAAGGCAACTTTATTTATATAGCACTTTTCATACACAAGGCAGACTCAAAGTGCTTCACATATAAACATTGTCATACAATAAAAGAAAAATAATAGTTAAGTAAAAAAGTAAAATAGATAGAAAATAAAGGCAAAGTTTAAAAAAAAACATTTTAGAAAGGCAGAGTTAAAAAAAATGCATTTTAGAAAGTGAGAAAATAAAGGCAAAGTTACTAATAAAATAAAATTAAAAATAAATAAATAAAATAGAAGCATTGTAGATTTAAGATTTAGCCGAAAGCTAAAGCAAACATAAAAGTCTTCAGTCTTGTTTTAAAAGCTGTCAGAGTTGGGGCAAGTCTTAAATCCTCAGGGAGTTTATTCCAGCTATTTGTTGCATAGCAACTAAATCCTGCTTCCCCATGTTTAGTGTTGACTCTGGGGATAATTAACAGATTGGTCTCAGAGGATCTTAGCGGCCTAGAAGGCTTATGTAGTGGAAGCATATCGGTTAAATATTTTGGCCCTAAACCATGTAGGGATTTATAGGTTAGCAACATGAAAAAATAAATTCTCTGACATACAGGGAGCCAATGTGACGATTTAAGAATTGGTGTAATATGTTCACATTTTTTGGTCTTTGTTAGAACTCTAGCAGCAGCATTCTGAACAAGCTGTAGTTGCAGTTCCAAGCTGCGGTTCACTGCGGAGTGCAGGGAACGGTCGGCCCAGCCGGTTGAACGCTGATTGGCTGTTTTACGTTACTTCACCCACGTTACCCACAGGGAGTGAACGCTGACTGGCTGTCTCACACGAATGCCGCAGAAAAGTTGAAATATTTCAACTTCAGCGAATTTGTCGCACTGCAAATCCCTGTGAACGTGCTTGCCGTTCACGTGGAAAAATGTCACGCCGTCAATCAAATCTTGTTGCAGGTTTGGGCAACAAATTTCGCCCGATTCGCGTCGCTACGTTGACTTTGTATTGAAACGTGTCGCGCCGTCGCGTTTGGTGTGAACACACAGTAAGTCTGATCACCTCCTAGTCAGTTTCACTAAAGACTAAAACTCAAGCCTATACTATTATTGATAACAACAGTTATTATGATGACAGCAATAATAGTAATGGATGAAGATGTTACATCCAACGTGGGACAGATCAGTGTGGGGCGGACAGTGCAGCTGTAAGGACAGCGGAAAAGGTTCCGGGTTTGATTCCTGATGTTGCCTAGCAACCTGTTGGAAGCATTGAGAAACATGCCCTAATCCCTCAACGACGTTTATTGAATTCACTGGATTCGTTTCGGATGACAAAATACGAAAAATTTGTATGCAAGCCGAATTAATGTGAGCAGAAAATTGAGACAGCGGATTGGTCCGATAAAGAGCTTAGACGGACAGTGCGCCGCACTGATTGGACGGTTTAAGGGGCCTCTCTGCTTCCACGCTAATGTGCTGTAAACGAGTGCTGTAAAAACGTTTACAGCTCTGGGCTGTATTCACAAAGCTTTGATCTTACCGCTAGGAGTGCTCCTAACTCGTGCTAAAGGTTTTTACGTAGAAGTACGGTGATTGGTTGTTGAGTGCCGGCGGTCTCCGGTCTAAATTTAGGACTGACACGCCCATTATTATTATTAGGAGTTACTCCTAAATTCGCCACTTATGAGCTACTTCCTGATTGTTTGTGAATACGGCCCAGAGCTGTAAAATGTAAAATCAACAAAAGGGAGAACAACTCAAAAGGTTTCGTCTATCCTTCATTTCTCCAAACACGCTTCGCAATCACAGCAAAGAAAAACAAATCAAATAAAATAGGAAGCTTTTAATTAAAAGATGGTGCCGCCCTCCTTTGAGTACAACTCTTTCTAAGGGAACGAATCAACCAAATCAAAACACAAACGACAGTGGGGCGTAACGAGTCTCCTCGTTTGACGATAAACGTAGAGATTGTCCGATCTTCTGTCTTTGAGACGTCTTCGAAATACAGAACACCTTGAACGTTACACACCCTAAACACAACCTCCTGAAATACAGAACACCTTGAACGTTACACACCCTAAACACAACGGCCTGAAATACAGAACACCTTGAACGTTACACACCCTAAACACAACGGCCTGAAATACAGAACACCTTGAACGTTACACACCCTAAACACAACCCCCTGAAATACAGAACACCTTGAACGTTACACACCCTAAACACAACCTCCTGAAATACAGAACACCTTGAACGTTACACAACCTAAACACAACGGCCTGAAATACAGAACACCTTGAACGTTACACACCCTAAACACAACCCCCTGAAATACAGAACACCTTGAACGTTACACACCCTAAACACAACGGCCTGAAATACAGAACACCTTGAACGTTACACACCCTAAACACAACGGCCTGAAATACAGAACACCTTGAACGTTACACACCCTAAACACAACGGCCTGAAATACAGAACACCTTGAACGTTACACACCCTAAACACAACGGCCTGAAATACAGCGATTACATGAAAAACAAACGTGAAAGTGAAAAGATAGCAGAACGGTAGCAGCAGGAAAACAACAAGCAGCCAATCATATTCTCCCGCTCGCTCTCTCCCGACACACACACACACACACACACACACACACACACACACGTATTGAATATTTCATAATGTTTTTACTGCCTGTCAGCAGCACTGGAGAAGTTGTGTCTGCATGTGTGTGTGTCTGTCTGTCTGTCTGTTTGTATGTACATGTGGGTGGGATATAGTCAGGTGTGCGTGTATATGTACTATACCCAAATGTGTGTATAAGTGTGTGTGTGTGTGTGTCACTGGAGCGTTGCTGTGCACTGCAGAGCCTCAGTCTCTGTGGAACCAGACAAGTGCCGAGCACAATACCATGCTTTGATGAGCACTGTGACGAGCCAATCAAAAGGCACATTCTATTTTGCTTGTTTACATCGTTAAGAGTGCTCGTTATGTCCACCAGGAGGAGGAGGAGGAGGGGGAGGAGGAGGAGGAGGAGGAGGAGGAGGTGGAGGAGGAGGGAGTGGAGGAGGAGGAGGAGGAGGGAGTGGAGGAGGAGGGAGTGGAGGAGGAGAAGGAGGAGGGAGTGGAGGAGGAGGGAGTGGAGGAGGAGGAGGAGGAGGAGGAGGGAGTGGAGGAGGAGGAGGAGGGAGTGGAGGAGGAGGGGGAGGGAGTGGAGGAGGAGGGGAAACGGGCCCGCTTCAAGACGACAAGTAACAAACGGAGACAGAGTTAAAGAGAGAGACTGGCGAGTGGGAGGGCTGACAACACACACACACACACACACACACACACACACACACACACACACACACACACAGCCACCATGTTTGAAAGCTTATTAATTGGCTGATAAGATTGAACATGTGTCGTTCTTAGAGAGCGAGAGAGAGGGAGAGAGAGAGAGAGAGAGAGAGACAGACAGAGAGAGGGAGAGACAGAGAGAGAGAGACAGAGAGAGAGATAGAGAGACAGAGAGAGGGAGGGAGAGAGAGAGAGAGGGAGAGAGAGAGAGAGACTCGTCTGTAGAGTTTCCCTCCGTTTTCAGAGATTTGTACGCTGGCGGGTAAATTGTGTCACTATGCACTGTGGCAGGCATATAGGTCCGATTGAACTTGCATATCTAGGGGTGTCCTGTACAGTATATACAGTATATATAATGGTATAGAGAGTACACCAGTGTGAATTTGTGCTACGATGGATTTTGACGTTACCGTGTGACCGTGTGGTAGGCTAGATGAGCGCTTTCTTTTTCTTAGTTTTTTTTTAACTTAAAGAGCGCTAAAGAAGCAACGTAGTGCCAGAGACGCAGTCCTAACATCCTCCAGGGGCGCACACAGCTTTTGGCAGTGTTCTATAAGATATTCTACAACACATCCACATCAATTCTTCCACATCAATCTGAAGTCGCGGTTCAATCTGGACTCCAGAGAGTCAAAGCCAAAGTTCCTTTCCCCCAATTCCTTCTCCCCCATGGGCGAGATAACCCCCACTACGAGTCTTTACTTGTTGTGGAAGTACCAGAGAGTCGGAGAACCTGACGCAGTCTGTAATTCATTATAGCAAGCGGGAGAAGATGATTGGCTGCTTGTGTTTCACTGTTTTCACCTCATTTTCTACAGCCTGGTTTGAAAACAGCCCAGAAATGAACACACACACACACACACACACACACACAGCCATCATGCAGAGGAAGGATAACCCTCTGTGTGAGACCAGCTTCCAGAGTCAGACCCCCCACTGGTACAGGGGGACAAACGTTGATCATCCATAACTCTGTGTTCATATATCTAATAGATTTGTATATATTTATTATATATGGAGGGACTGCTCGCTGCCTGTTAAATAATCAATCATTCGAATGACTGGAGACAGGGAGGTGAATGACTGGAGACAGGGAGGTGAATGACTGGAGACAGGGAGGTGAATGACTGGAGACAGGGAGGTGAATGAC